>NC_043988.1:6597038-6717038 GCF_902150065.1 Myripristis murdjan
TCACTGATTTAACAAGTTAAATCCTTAATTGTTTTAACCAATCAACTATGGCTGGCACAAGAAAGGGTGAATAAAGGTTAATGTATGGCTAATAATGCCATTAGCCAATGGCTTTGCAGAATGCCACCACTTCTCAGGCTGGCCTATTACTCAGCAGGACAATAATCTGATAACAGATAAGAGGATTCAATCCCAAGCAAAGTTATGTTTGGCAAATGACTTTTTTTGGAATGGAATTACCACTGTTGCTCTTTTTTGTTGGTTTGTTGACATTTTTTTCTTTTTTTTTTTTATGTAATCAAATTTTGAGGTGGGATTCTCTTATAAGCCCCTAGGGGTTTTCTGTATCTCACCTGCACAATCTATTGTTATTTCATTCTTGTTCTGATGTTTTGCTTTTATTGTGCAAAAATAAAAAATAAAAAAATAAAAACTATTACTGATTAATCACTTGTTAGCAAAGGCAAGGTGTCACTCGCTCTATGTGTACACATTACAGCCTCTGAACTAATATCTGTGGGCTTCACTCCCTTTGTGTCTGCAAGACTCTGCCACCCTCCCACCCCCAATCAGGAAGTAGGCTAATACTTAAAGCCTTTATCCTCTTTTATGTATCCTCCTCCTCTTTGTTCTCCTTGAGTATGGGGGTCTTAGAGCAGCACAAACTAAAATAAAATAAAATAAAATAAAATAATCTAAACACTTCACAGTAAATTTTTCAAAATTAAGTTTCACTGAAATACAATCTATCCAGTCTTCTGAAATATTTTAACAAAATGATCACAGGGCGTTATGGTTTTTCTCAGCCAACATTTATATTTTCAGTATAAAATATGCAGTGGTATTTTCCAATCATTGCCTTCAAGTATGACTGCCTTTGAGTAATCTGTAGGGATTGTATATAGATTAATGACCAAAGACACGGTGCCTATGTATTTATAGATTGATCGGAAGAAAACAATACTGATTGTTGTTGTAAATTACCCAAAAACATTAACCATATTCTCTAAACACTGTAAGTCCAAATCATTCACTATTTTGCAGTTGGAGAGGGGTCAAGTCATGAGGGGCGTTCGGTGAGATATGCCCCATTGGCAACGTCACGCCAACCAGGGAGCTCAGCAGGGGATAATGGTATTTAGATGTCCTGTAAGCAAGCAGATCCTCTCAGTCAGCAACATTAATGGGGCCATGAGGCATCCTGCTCATGTCCTCCATGCTTAAGCAAAGGGGCATTAGACGGCAGTAATGCTGGCGGGTTTGAGCGTCCTGTCTACGGTATAGCCAGGGGTGTCGACATGGCGAGCACCAGGAAGGCGCTCAACCTGTGGAACAGGAGACAGAGCCTTTTTCCCAACTACAAAGTCACTGCTTCGGACATTGATCGAAGACCCTCAGAAGACATCCTTCCATTTGCTAAGGAAAGCTGCGTGAAAACATGGAACTCAATGCAAGAGCTGAGCAAGGACATCTACGACATCTATGCCGAGTATGAGGATGAAGAGGATGACAACCTGCCATTCAGCCCCACCAAGCACATGCCATTCCCCAAGAAAAACTACATGATCAACATCAATGTAGGGGGCAAGTCCTACCAGATAGCGTACAGGATGGCTGCCAAGTACCCCAAGACCAGGATAGGGCGTCTTGCCACCTACACAGACCACAACATGAAGCTCGACCTGTGTGACGACTACACTGTGACCAACAACGAGTACTTTTTTGACAGGGACCCAGATGTCTTCCACAGCATCTTCAACTTCTACAGGACGGGTGTGCTGTGGATCAAGGATGAGTTATGCCCCCGCAACTTCCTGGAGGAGATCAACTACTGGGGGGTGAGGATCAGGAATACCCATCGCTGCTGCCGAATCTCCTTTGAGGAGAGGCAGGATGAACTGAACGACCAGCTGAAGATCCAAAGGGAGCTGGAGGCCGAGGTGGAGATCGAGGAGAATGAGGAGCTCTTTCAAGACATGTTCTTGGGACAGAAACGCCGAGCCATCTGGAACCTGATGGAGAAGCCCTTTTCCTCTGTCCTGGCCAAGCTGATGGCGGTAGCCTCCAGCCTGTTTGTCCTGATCTCTCTGGTGGCCATGACTCTCAACACAGTGGAAGAGATGCAGTATAGAACCGCTGCAGGTCAGCTCAGCGGGAAGACCTACTGCGAACATGTGGAGTCTATGTGCATCGCCTTCTTCACCATGGAGTATCTGCTACGTCTGATATCCACACCCGACCTCAAAGCCTTTAGCAGGAGTGTGCTCAACACTGTGGACCTGATCGCCATCCTGCCTCAGTACCTACAGCTGATCCTGGAGTTCTTTGATAATGAGGAAAACTACGTTAAACATGAAGCTGACATGCAGGCAGTGGGACAGGTGGGAAAGCTGGGGCAAGTGCTGCGGATCATGAGACTGATGCGAATCTTTCGTATCTTGAAGCTGGCACGACACTCCACAGGTCTGCGGGCGTTTGGCTTCACCCTGCGTCAGTGTTACCAGCAGGTGGGCTGCCTCTTCCTCTTTATCGCCATGGGAATCTTCACCTTCTCTGCCATGGTTTTCACTGTGGAGCACGATATGCCGCATACCAACTTCACCAGCATTCCCCACGCATGGTGGTGGGCAGCTGTAAGTAACTTACACATTTGTAATATGATTGGTTTGTTCATTTTTAATAGTCCCATGTACCATGTTTGACAGCTGCATTGTGTATATCTATATGATATTTGTTTTCTACTAAAACATTGAGTCGTGAACTATTTCAACATGTTATGCTAGCTGCTAGCTGATTTCCAATGTGTTGGTACACCCATGTAAAACCCAACTGCATGGAAGACCAGGCAGAAGATATAGAACAAGAGTAGACAAATAAACCCAATAACAGGTGAAATACCAAAAGCAGTCTTAAAAATAGGTGTAAGTACCAGTCCTCATTCATCTGTTCAGTATTTCCCTTGTTCACCCATCAACTGTACTTAACAACTTGTCAAGTATAATTGACTGTTAAATCAATTAGTCAGCAAGTGAGAAACCTAAGTGAGCTATTTCTGTTAGGTGCCCTGCTGATTTAATTACTTAATTACTTGCACAGCCCCTGAATGGTGTCTCAATTCTATAATGCTATTAGATTACACTTACAAGAATACCTGGCACAGAAACACATGCGCCGCTTTTGGCTGAGTCACATGTACACTTGTGTGCATGTATATGTGTATGTGTAGTTCAACAGGAAGAGCTGTACTTACACTGCCAATGTTAGTCATTTTTTGGACATTGGTCACATGAGGCAAATGAAAGGAAAAGACAGATTTATGTCAGAGGAGTTCAAAAGGTTCTGAAGCAGGAAAAAATAAAAAAGAGTGGTTGGTGTTAAATCTATAGTATCTACAGTATATCTATAGTACAGCATCTATAGCAGACATTTGATATTTTTGAAGTTGAATACTGGCTCAGACATTCACCATTCTTTGAAAAGGCTATTCGACCGTGAAACACTGCAACTCAAAACCCACGACAACAGCAACAACTATATCAAACTGCATCATATCCATAACACTGCAAGTGGATGATGCCATGTTTACAAGCATGGAGAATTCTGTTCTCAGCCTGGTTAGTGAAGTAAGCTGGCTGTGGGTCAACACATGTAAACATCATAAGTTCAGAACAATATGCTTGTGCTCATAATCCATGAGAAACCCCAAAAATATGAAAAAGGTGAACAGTGCACACTGTCTCCAGCACTCCCACATAATTTCTTGGTTACATTACATTTTACATTTTTATGTCATCTCAGAAAAGTAACATCAGATCACTTGTCAGGAGCCTCAAGGTGACAGTGATTAGTACTGGGACCATTTTTTCTTTCAGCGTATTAGAAGTAATCTGCTATGTCATTTCCTTTCACTGCTGGTTTCATATTTTTGCCAGCTTATAGCAAAAAAATATGATTGTTTAAGCATATTTATTGGCCTTTGGCTGTTTTTTTTTTTTTTTTTTTTAACATGACTGAGTAACCTTGGCCACACACACACAACAGCATTAAGCTGTTAAGCCGTTTATATGAACCCTTGATATCCTCTGACCGAGTCTCATTGTAACCATGAACAAACCAGTTAACACAATATTCCCCCTATGTCTTTGATCGAGCGGTTGTAGCCTATAATAATCTAATAATGTAATACAAAGGAAAGAAATTATGATCCACATTGGAAAAGCTGACTCATCTCCTGCTTTTTTGTTGATGTCAAAATGTACCCATTTTGCTGTGTGCGTCTGAGCTTGCACAGAAGAACTGAAAGTGAAAGTAAAAGGAGAAAGATGATCTTTCCATGCCAGAGCAATAATGCTGTGTTCACACCACTGGACTACCCACATCAGCAATTATTTGTACTTATGGATTTAAAATCAACGATAAACCAACTACAGCAGACTTTCATAATTAGAGATGAATGTATTAGTGTGAATATAACTGGTTTTTGACTAGTTTTGACTGCTGACATTAGGGGATTTACTGCTATGTTTCCTGTCTGTGTTGATACACTTCTGCAACTGGTGGCACCAAAGTGGCCGATTTTCCTAATTGGCAAATCTAACATGATGCAAACACAGCATCAACCAGGCATTTTAACTGGGTTTCTCATAAGCTGAGGTTGTTCTGAGTTATGTGCATTAAGAGCAGAATTCTCAGTGCGTGTATGTAAAATGTGACCATCAAATAAACAACTAGCCTATAAGCCCGATTTGTAAGATGTGCTCATAAGATAGAAGACCCACAGCTTCCATGTGATCCATGTCCTGTGTGACCAACACTGCTGTCCTCATCCCCCTGCAGGTCAGCATCTCCACTGTGGGCTATGGGGACGTCTACCCGGAGACCATGCTGGGGCGTATCTTCGCTTTCGTCTGCATCTCTTTTGGAATCATCCTCAACGGCCTGCCCATATCCATCCTCTTCAACAAATTCTCAGACTATTACTCTAAACTCAAGTCCAACGAATACACAGCCAACATGAAAAAACGGGGGAAAGTGAGATTTGGCAAGAGGACTGCACACAAATTTAACCTATGCTTTGGAAATGGACAGTCTCCAGAAATAGACAATTACAATTAGAAATACTATGCCTGACTGACCTGCTTGATCTTGGGACTAAAATGTTTGTGTAAGCCTACACAAAGCTATATTTTTAAGCCAATAATTGGTCAGAAGCATTGAAAAGAAAGACTCCAGATTTTCTACTAATTCTCAGTGAGAAATACAAGAAAAAATTAAATCAGTATCCACAGATTACAGTAAGCCTGGCTCTTGACAAATAGAGCAAAGGAGCAAGCCAGTGTTCTGTCTCATGTTTTCCAGTTTCTTAAAAATTTTATTGACAGTGGAACATTCTTTGTTTTCTATTTGAAATGTATGTTTTTTTTATTCATTTATTTTAATAAAGATGGAATAAAGTTTTATATTACATTATGTCTTACCCATACTACATGCAAGTTTGGACTAGTGAGTGTATAATCCATCTGCATTTATTTTCACAATAAAAAATAATTAATATTGCCAGTGCCCTGCTGGTTGATGCATGCTGTTATTTGTAACTTTGGTTTTGCAACTTCTTGCTAAACTATAATACAGTCTTCTGCTACGTGCTATGCCCTGTATGCCTGTTTGGGTTTTTGTTTTGGGGGATCTGAGTTAGGCCTGTTAGACTTTGGAAGTCACGCTGCTCAGAGACATTTTAGCCCCTAATGCCTGTGTATCTCAGCACAGAACATTAGTTGCAGCTGTGATTTCTAAACCTCTAGAGTATACACAATGGGAACCTCTAGCGGTTTGCAAAGGGTATTAAAACTCTCAATACTGGTGCTGCTTTTTAAGTGTTTGTATGCTTAATTTAACAGTCTGCATGCATAAGGTAACAACTCATTACGGTTTGATACCTTCCTGTTTTCAATAAATTCTACTCTGCTTATGAAAAGATTGTCATTATTGAATGAGCACATATCCAAGTCCAGGATACTGGCAACCCAGAGGAGGCAAATTCATCTGCACAGATCTCTACTGCCCTCTGCTGGAGGCTCTGAGGTCATGCAGGAAGCAATCTGTTCAACGGGGAGTGCAACAAAGTGCTGTGCTGCTCTGTTTACACCCACATGTCTCTAATGGAGAACTGCAATATGCCATGAAGAGATAATCAAGCATAAGAGTTATCCTGTGGGAAACACCTTCAAGACATAAAAGCTATAATTTCATCCTGGTCACACTCTCAAGCTTGTTTGAAGCTTGTTGGAGTTTGTTAGCCGATGAACAAGAATTTTATACACTGATAAGGGGATTTGAGCTGAGAAGCTGTGTGTACAAAACACTTGGGCAAAGCTGTTTCTGGATTTGGTGATCCCGGGGTTGGTGTATACAACTTTGGGGAGAATAACCCAGTTAGAATCGGAGGCAGCCTGAGGTGGGTATGCAGTTTACTGGGATGAAACCAAATAAAGGAAGACTAAGCCGTGTCTTTGTGTACTAACAATAAAGGATGCTTGTCAGGAAGGATAAAACCCCCTCAGGTTCATAGCTTTAGCTCTGATAGCCAATGGCCTCGATGCAACATTTTACATGTCTCTCAGATCCAATGTTTTGATATTATATATCCGCAAAAATGAGAAAATTCACTTTAATTAGGGTTATGATTGGGTAAAAATGTGGTGCTGAATTCATGAGGCATGTATAAGTTACATTTTTGGAGAATTAATTACCATTCATCATCTTTAACCATATCATAACAAAGTGGTGTGCCCTCCTCTTGGAAACTACGGACTACGCTTACATATGTTATAAGTTTGGACGTCCTAAGGTATGATTATAGTGATTAATTTATACAATTTATATAGCTGCTTTTTTGTTTGTTTTTTAGTTAGACGTAATCATGGAAAAAATGAACGTACCAGTGGTCTGCGTTGTAGTCTAATGTGGCCATACAACCCAGAGGACAGCAGTAGCTCGTGTTGGCCTGTAGGGGGCACTCATCCATAACATCAAGAAGACGTCACACATGTCCCACACTCCTCCACGGTGGTAAAGTGACCTCTGCTAGCCGCTTGCTGTAAAACAATGGCTCCTCCGGTGGCTGTGTCGCCCTTGATCAAGGTTTGTGTAGATGAACGCATTTCCTAGAAGATTCATACGGTTACTTGTGTCTTACAGTTAAAGTTTACTCGTGTGTTTTTTATTTCCATTTGCGAGCTACCGAGCAATGCTAACCTGCTAACGTTAGCTGACAAGCTAGCTAGATAAGTGGAAATGAGCAGTGTGCTGTTTGCACCAAGGCCAACTGAATAACTTTTGCATTCATTTTAGGAAGAAATATCACTTACCTAAATGTTGGTACGGAGCTAAAACGACAAGTGTCTGTTGGATAGACGGGGGCATGACTTGTGTAAACATAGAAGCTGCACTGACTGAGCAATACCGTCCAAATCGTAGCTAACAACGTTGAATGGAGAAAATGTGCTAAACTCAGTTGACATTTGCCATACGCTCCTGTCAACATTATTTTAAACTCTTTGCGGCTCATAAGGACTCGCTTTTCAGTTCGGCATATATTTAGCAACATTTTTATAGTATGTTAATACTGGCCGCTGCCGCCCAACATGCTGTTATTGTGGTGGAGGAACATTGGGGATATCCTGGAAAAGTTACTAAAGTTGATATATTACCTAAATAAAAATAAGTGCTGCTGGGCGGATACTTTGTATGCCGAAGTAAAGATAGCCTCCTAACAGTACAGCTAATCTTTAAATTATATTTTCAGATGCATGCCTTTACTGATGGTTAATGCGACATTAAACTAACAGTTTATTGCATGGCCTTCTGTAACAAATACTTTGTTTTCTCCATTGCAGACAGCAAGGTACTCAGCTTTGATCGCTGGCATCATATATGGCAAAAAGAGATATGGTGAGTTATTGGCGGCATGTGTCAGAGTACACACTGTTCTCTCCCTCAAGCTTCTGCACGGAGGCCAACTCAGTAACAGCAGCGGATTTGTTTCCATAGATAGGCACATGTGCTGTTGTTTGTAAAAATGAACAAGCGACTTTCTTTTTTTTTTTTTTTTTTTGGAGGGGGGGGGTAACAAAATGACAGTGTGTAATGGTGGGCAGCAACAGCTTCATAGTTACTCAATTGGTCTAAATCAGATTCCTGACCAGAAAATTTGGGTGGGAAAGGTGTGATTGCTTCCAGGTGTGAATGGGTGTAACTGTTTGAATAGTTGGACTTCATTAACCAGAGGTCATGTAAAATGTTAGAAACCTCCTGCAGGCTGTGTTCTTAATGCCTTGTGGAGGTGGTGTACAAGGTCAGTCATTTGTTGTTCTCAAGCTTTGATTTGTCACTACTCAACAGGCTACATACCCAATACTAAAATTAAATTTTACCAAACACAGCAAAATCTATGGCATCAGTTTTCACTCAGGGAGAATGGATGGGATGTTCATTTTCAGCCCCACTTTGTGATTCATGCTGATAAGACAGTTGAATTTTTACATAAAAGTCCTGCTTAATGCAGCTTTAAAAATGTGTGGATTTTAGAGAATGTAACCCACTGCCATTTGGAAGTAATGAACGAGCAATGATTTTTTTTTTCTCGCTGTAATGAATGTTGAATGAATGAAATCAAATCTTTCATTTGCAACCCCATCAGATCATCTGAAACCTATCGCTGCTGAGGAGAGAAGGATTGAGGAGGAGGAGAAAAAGGTCCGGGAGGAGAAGGAGCGCATTGCCAAGCAGCTAGCAGAAGGTAGCCTCATCATCCAATCTTTACACAAACCAATAAGTCTCACGTTCTGTATGCTGCATAGCTGGTATCACTGTCACTAGTGTAATGAGATTAAACTGAGTGGAATGAGAAAATCAGTTCTTAGTGGCAGGTACATTATACTTTGAGACTTAAAGTCTGTATCTCTGATTTCAATTTTTTTTCTGTCTCGACAGCAAGTGAAGATACCATCCTGAAATAGAGCCCTGCTGATGAGGTGGTCTGTTGTATGAGGATCTGCACGCCCCTGTGCAGTTTTCAGCCCTTCTTTACTTTGGAGCAATAAGGTCCAGCTCTGGAGTCAAAATCTGCCCACCACTCCTGTTTTGTGGATCTATTCCTCTTGCTGTACCTCAGATACCCACATACTGTCTGGACTCCAGATACCTGGAAGTTAGTCACATGATATGATAAAATGGCTTCTTTGAATTTTGCGTTGTGATATTGCAAATGCAGCTACACCCTTAAGTTATTACATTCGTTTGTACTTAAAGTATTGTCAAATACAGAACTACGTGGTCACTGAAGTTTGTCTTTTGCTTTCTTACATATGAGTGGTCAGAGTATTTAATATAAAGAGTATCTAAACCCTGTGAAGCCTGACCTCTAATGATGAAAAGCAGGGTACCTGGTCTTCGGTGGAAGGTGGTTTAGTTAATCTCCAAGGAAATTCATTTTCATCGCTGGCACACAGGAGAGGAATGGAATATTCAAGGGACACTGCCTGTCCTTTGCAGTTAAATTAGTCTGTGTTCTTCACTGGACAATTGTCACACTGAAGTTCAAATTTTTTTTTTTTTTCAGTTGTCCTTCATTTCCGGCCCCCCTTGGTTTTAACTAGAATTGTTAAGAATACTAAAACCCCCTGACACATCAGCCTCCGTTGGACCATACTTGCTGTATGTGGCCATGGCTCAGATGTAGCTTGTGCCCCCATCAGCAGCCAGCCGACTGATTGAACATGTTGAAGGAGCAGAGGCCATCGGTGAGAGAGAGAGCTCTCTGATTGGCAGTTCAGCCTAAGGGAATCAGGGCCCAAGAAGAGACACACAAACCAGATTTTGTTAATGTGCCAAACAGAGAGCTAATTGTGGTAAACAAACTTTCCACAAGTAACCAGCCTGCAATCTGACAACAGGAGGCAATTTCAACTTCTCTTCAGACATCAAGTCATAACAAAAGCATTTGAACAGATTCAGGGTGGCATGAAACTTGTGGGTTATTGCTGCCGTGTTTCTTTACCTCTCCATGATCCCAAGGACCCTGGGTTACTTGACTGAAAAACTACTGCCGCCTCCTGGTGTGCAGAATTGTTTCCTCCTACAGAATTAAGAATCAGAGTATTCATCATATTGATCACCAACTAAAAGACTACATATCTGATTGAGGAAAAAATATATATACATTTGTGAGTGTGAAGAGGGTGTGCACCTATCTTTACCCTTTTCCTCTGTAAGAAAAACACAAGCAGGACCTCCTGTATCTTGAAATCACTGAGCTGACTTGGCTGGTGTATGTCCACAACAAGTTCCTTTTAAACCTTTACTTCCCGCATTAGAGCACACGATGCTTCTTTTGTGTCAGGATATTTGTTTTTACATCACTGAACAGCCTAGGGTCACTCGGTACAGAGGCCAAGCTAATATCCTGAGGTTATATATAGACCAACAACAATGCCAGCACAACCTAAAAATACAGCTACAGGCACATTAGCATGCAACTTGTCTTTACTTAGCTCACACCTGCTGCACTGTGGGAGAATATCTCCTTAGCACCTTGCAAGGTGGCCTAACCAGGGGCAGTGAGCAGTGTTTACATGTAACGGGATTAAAGTGATCATAAACACCGGTCACATTAATAAAACACAGAGAAAAATTATATAATAATACTCAATTCTCATAAACTGGCCACTGGAGTAAAAACACTGATTGTGAGTGCTTAGATACAAATATTTTACAGGTCATGAAAAACAATCATGTTTGCAGAGGATAATGATGTTTAAACTACAGATGAAATAAATATTTTTACTTTTTACTTTACTGGGAAAATACAAAAACATACAAATATACTGCAAATAACATTATCTGTGTGCCACTTTGTAATAAATGAACAGCAAGTAATAGCATTATCTGTATACTGCTATGTGAGCCAGATTAGCGCTTTAACATCTACAAGCAATCGTTTTAATTATTCAATGATGGGAAAGCTTATTCTGATGGCAGATTTAGGTAACTGAGTGAATGACATCCCCAACTGCAATTAGAAGCAGTTAATCAGTAAACCAGTGGATTACTTTTTTGGACTGAAGTACACACGGGCACATAACTGGTGTCAGTCTTCCTCTTCTGTCTCCTGTACAAGAACGTTTTGTATGGGATTACAGGTCCAAGCCCGGGCAACATTTAGAGACCAGATAACGGTAGGTTACTTAACCACCTGACTAACTGGCAGCAGTCCAGCACAGCTGAGCCTCTGCTGGCATAACAACACATTAAAAGCTCACTACTCGAGGAGATTTTCCTTTGAGCATATTAGGTCTGGAGTACTCTATTTGTGGATGATACACGTGCAGAGTTAATGTTACAGGACCATATCAGTGATTTTTAAAAATTTTTTTGTACAGTGTCCACAAAATGTATATTCTTCACCTTTCTGCTGTTTTCCAAAAGCAAGCAGTCGCATTTTACAACTCCAATATTATTTGCCTTTCATCCAGCCATCGGGTTCCATTCACTCCATTTCAACCAGTCATTCAAATTTGAAAAGCAAGGGATTTTGATCGTATGTTGTGAAATCTTCAGTAGCCTATGGCTGCATGATTTGCAAAATGGTTTGCTGTTATGTACAATGTAGTAAATGGCCAAATATTCAAAATTACCATCCTTTATTCTTGAATTAGACTTCTAAGATATAACTACAGGGTGTTCATAAAGTCTCTACAATTTAACAAATTTATTACAAAAGCGAATGAATAGACAAATCTGTGGAAATTATTACAAAATGAGGAGTAGATATTGAAGGTTTTTTTTTTTTTGCCTCATTTAATACACCTCTGTATGGGCACCATTAGTTGCACGAAGCACATCAAGACGGTACTTGATTTCTTGCCATGTTCGCTGTAGCAGAGCCTCATCAATGGTGGCAATGGCATCAGTGATCTTTTGCTGAAATACACATATGCAATGTGATTAAAAAATTTGATAACCACTGAGTACATAGAACCAATTTGATAAACATATCTCATCAGTTGCTTTTGTCATAGATTTTTTAAATTGTAAAGAGACTTTGTGGACACCCTGTATATTGATTAAGTTCTTTAACATCTATAAGCAATCATTAAACGTTTCATAATTTTATTTATTTATTAATTTTTTTGGTGCTTGTCCCCAAAATGAAAATGCTGTATTTGAAATCAGAGTACAGACAGATCATAAATGATATAAAATCTTCAGCGGTTATGAAACATATTTCTTGTCTAAAGTTGCTCTTACACTCGTATGTCCACTGTTATTGGATTCTAGTGTGATGTTACATAAATCACATTACTTTCTGTACAGATATGCTGTGTTGTTGCAACAACAAGAAAGAGTCAACAAGTCTGGCAACTTTACCGTAAAACTAAAAGGAGAAAGTTCCCACGTAATCCAGGTGCCTAAAATAGTCCTGTTGTATCATGTGAAGGTTTCATGGTGGATGGCCGGCTTAAGGCTCAGGTCAGGCCTTCTCCTGAACACCTGTCATTATGGGGCCCATTATACCATTATGTAGCTCTGCTAATAATTACATAAAGCCTATACACTGCTCTATGCAAAGGTACAACAGCTTAAGGTGGGGATTTTGTTAACAGGATTAGTGGTAGATTTAAACCCTGCATTTAGGTCCAAGAAGTGAAAATAATCAGAGAGCTTGTCTGTGCTTTGGGTATATAAGGCTCCTGTTCTGCCATCCCACCACAGTTGAGACACTTGAACAGCACTGGATTGAATTTCTTTGCAGCTTGCAGCTTCATTCTACGCCTCAGGTGGGTCGGGTTTTGCTGCTCCATGGAGAACTGGTTAACTTTTTACATACTAGAACTGGAGAAAGATCAGCCTTTTGCTTAACGGTGTTCAGACGATCTAAACTGTGCTGCTAAGTGCATCATTTAATGATTTGATGACATTTTATAAGAGCAAGTTTTAGTAAGTACCACATCAGTTTTGAGGATTTGTTTTAAGTTTGATAGTAGGTAAGTCAGCACTGCTAAGAATTTGCAAACCGACTGTGGTAAATTAATGTGTTTGATTTTGGTTCTTGCCCAGAATGGACTTCCAAATGTTTGCCATGGTGTTGGTTTTCCTGGCCTGCGTGGAGCAGAGCCTGGCCTCGTGTGTGGTGGACAGCTTCACAGTCAAACAGGACTTCGACCCCAAGAGAGTGAGTACCAAGTTTTAGCTATAATACTCATAAATGCATTAATCTTTACAGTCATTTGATGCCGAACAAAGAAACGGATAAAGTCACCACTACGATAAACAGATGTATTTACTAAAATTTTTATGAAAATGCAAGTATAACTAGTGTTTTTCTCTGGTTTGCAGTATGCAGGAAAGTGGTACGCTCTGCAGAAGAAGGATCCTGAGGGTCTGTTCCTGCAGGACAACATCTCTGCTGAATACACTGTTGGGGATGACGGTGCCATGGTGGCCTCCTCAAGGGGCAGAGTCACTCTGTTTGGGTAAGTGCTTGTTTCAGTGTGTGATTCTTACTTGATTCTATGTGTCTAAGTGAAAAATACAGGAGTATTTTTACTAAGACTGATTTGGGCATTTAGAAAGCAACTGAGTAACAAGATTTGTGAAAAATAATTGTGAAAAATGCTTGCACATCTGATCCATTTTGTAAATGAACTTTTTTTGTCCACTTGACCCTCCAGATTCTGGGTTGTGTGTGCTGACATGGCTGCCCAGTACTCCGTGCCTGACCCCGGCACCCCCGGCAAGATGTTCATGAACTACCAGGGACTGGCCAGCTACCTGTCCAGCGGCGGTAAGCCTCTTCACTTACACACACATACACACACACACATGCACACACCAAACAAAAAGACACAGGACTAATTTCTCCCTCCCTTCCCTCCTCCAGGTGACAACTACTGGGTCATTGACACAGACTATGACAACTATGCCATCACCTACGCCTGCCGCACCCTGAAGGACGATGGAAGCTGCGATGATGGCTATGCCCTGATCTTCTCCCGCAACCCCCGCGGCCTCCCCCCTGCCATCCAGAGGGTCGTGCGCCAGAAACAGGAGGAAATCTGCATGGCCGGCCAGTTCCAGCCCGTCCTGCAGTCCGGTACGTACCTCGACTTTAACATTCTGATGAATACACAGATACATTTCCAACACTACAAGTACACTAAGGAGTGAAAGGGTCGAAAACACAGTGCTCTCATGGTAGAAATAACATGCAATCTTTTGGATCATCACTGCTATGTATTCATAACTTTGTGTTTAGCAGCACAGGAAAATAATTCAGGCCACAGTTTTTGATGATACTTGAAAAAGCCAATATATGCTTCCAATTTCAATTTGAATATGAATGTCCTCTTCTTTTTCTATGTAAGATGTTTTTTCTGAATGGGAAATACTACTAAATAATCACTCGACAGAATCCAGCAAGAGTGATTTTTTTTAGCCCCAATATTCAAGTGTAAACATTTAAAATGCTCTTTCATTTAAAGTGATCTGACCCTCATTCCTTTTCTTTTTCTCTTCTCCACAGGAGCTTGCTAAACCCGTACCAGGTTGGAGTTTGTTGTCCTACCGTGCATCACAGTGGACCGATAACCTCCCCAAGATGAAAATGGATATCATCTCAAAGACGCAAATAAACAATTATTAGGCACATTAAAAAAAATTACAATTTGCTATGTCTTAATGTGAAAGAAAAACAAACCTCAAGTAAATCCAATTCAGAGCTCCTCTGGTGAATACATTGTATGATATGAAAATTGAATCGTGAAGTGAATACAATGAAAACCACAAGTGGTCACCTAAACGTGGTGGCAGAGTTTATCTCACATGGTTGTCACATTGATGGGTAACACCTGCACTGTCTGTATTGGTGACAATAAATTTTATAAAGAATCTCGGAGTTGTCCTTGTCTTTGTAAAAACACCTAAAGTGATAGTTCAGATTCTTACCCATATAGTCGTATTTACTGCTCTATGCGAGTAACACATCGACCAAGTTTAGTCCATTACAGCTTTCACTGTTATAGACCAAACCTGGTGGATGCATTACACTGACACAGACCACCAAACACGACCATATAGGTAAGAATCCTCACTTGAAGCTGGTAAGTGACTAAACATTCACTCGTCTATTGTGCAAAAGCAACAGAATACAAAATCATATTTCAAAAAGGAAGGCATTTAAGTATTACACAACTGTAAAATACAAACAATTATTTCAAAAACAGATTACAAAAGATTAGGGATGCACCAATCAGATATCTGATTACTTCTGATTCTGATGACCAATTATGTAACAGTAAAAGCACACAGCCAACAGTGACAGTTAAGTTTGAATTACCTTTTCCACAGTAGCTATTTTGTCATGAAATAGCAGGTAAACACAGATGTTACTAACGGAATTAATAAAGGTTTTGTTCCATTTCACTGAAACAGAGCCTTACAATACAGGACCCTGGCCGTAATTAATGTCATTAGTAACAGCTGTGTTTATCAGTTATTTCATGTTAAAAAGGCTGCTGTGACAAAGGTCTACTCAAACTTCAGTGTCAGTGGTGGCCAAACCACATGGAGACAAATCATATTTTTTTTTACCAAAACATGGTTCATGTCTGAAATAGCATTAATCTCATTACACAACATTAGAAATGAGTGTATGTGAGCTGCTAGTGTTTATTAACAGTTGAACACAAGGACTGACAACAATAAAGAGATGATGTGCTCAGGAAGGAATGAAATGAAATGACCAAGTTATGGAAATTAAAAGCAGCAGCATTCTCTTTCAATTAGTAATCAGCCTGTATTCATTTATTGTCACATGGATTGAGAGCATAAATATCAAATGTGGGTATAAAATGTGATCGGATTATGATTAGAATTGGTGCATCCCTACAAAACTTGCATTTACACTGTACAGAAGAACACAGAAACAACATACACAGTGCTGCTGTGTTAAAACACTCGACCCAGGCCTTGTTGAGCTAGTGGTCCTCTGAATACTTCTCAGCCAGCGAATACGACCCAGGCCTTCCCCAGTAGTCCAAAGCTCGAACTCTGTATGTACCGCTAACTTCCTGCTTCACTGTAGAATATAACAGAAAACACATGATTACCAAGCATTTCACATTTGTCTGAGACTGCACTCATGCAGCTTCAAGGACAGAGTAAGGCATCAATGCTGCTGGAGTCTGGGGCTCAGTTTACGCTCAAAGGGCCAATAATGAATACATTACATTTTGGCATTTCTGGTTTATTTGATAGTGACAGTATGAAAAGCAAGGGAGAGAGAGGGGGCATCCTGCAGCAAAGAGCCTGGGCTGGATTTGAACTCAGGACTTGATACATGGAACACGCTGTACCACGTGAGCTACTGGGCTGCCTCAAGAAGGATTTAATTTATTACTAAACAATAAAAACAAATGTATACCTGAAAGGATTCTTCAGGTATACATTTTTGGCGAATTTACATCTGTGTAGTACCCAAATAAATCCTTCTTTTATTTGCATATATTCTGGTGGCTCCATCTCCTGCTTTGTATGTTTTTTGCCCCTGACCACCATCATAGTATTTCTGAAACCTGTCTTTTGTATGTAATGTATGAACTCATGGTACTGTAAGACAGTTTTCATTAACCAATAAATCAATTCATTGATGTGTTAAAAGAGACAGATGAATCATAGTTGATTGGCCAGTAGTGAAGCAAGAATTCTCAGTTGGATATTGCAATACTCGTGTAAAAAATTCTTCACTCCTTCATTGATTCCTGTGGTGATTTTTACTACTATCTGGAATTCCTTACCTGGTGAGTAGACGTATGAAGTAAAAATAGTGTCTTTGGTATTTATTCTCTGGAACTCCGTCTGATCCTTGGAGAACTCGACCTCAAATGTCTTGATGCATCTAAAAATACAAAGTGATCCATTCAAATTCATCACTGGCTCTTATTTGCACATCTAGCTCTGCTTTGTTCTATCTTGTTTATCTACCTATCTATTGTATATCAACTAGCTTATGACTTTCTGCGTGAGAGGCATTTTCTCAGTGAATAAATCAACATCTGTATCCATTTCAATTCCTTCAGAATCACTTGCAGCGCTGAAAACACTAATAAAAGGAAGAGTATCGAGTACCTACTTGGAATCGACACAGTGATCTGACCAGACAATCAGGACTTGGCCTTTGGTGATCCTGATGAAGCGTAATCCATTAACCTGATCACAGATCAATATTGATGAGAAGCAATTATAAGCAATTATAATAATTATATTTACTGAAAAATTTACTGAAAAATAATAAATCTATTAAAGGATGCACGTGTAGGTTTTTAAACATCAACCAACATCATTGTTACATGAATTCTGATATTTGGGTCTCACACTGTATCCACTAGCTCATACCAGTAATATTGAGCTAGAGGATAGTAGAGCTAGCACTTCTTGAACTACTTTTCCTATATAATTAATTATTCCTATATTATAATTCTAAGGCCAAGTTTGGTGGTACTGACCTGATCTGGCACTTCCTTGGGCTGGGAACAAACATGGACAAGGAGGACAGAGGGCACAGAGAGCTTGGGCTTCAGGACCAAAGTGTCCCCTGTAGGAACTGGCCAGGGCCCCCCAACCTGCGGGTCCTAACAAAGCAGATCATCCATCACCGGTCATGCTCAACATCATAAATGCCTTATTCATAAATTCAACATTAACATCATAGCAGTGAACAAAATGTGCAGTTTCTGTCATATCAGTTATTTTACTAGGGTTGTGATGACTGACATGGATCCACATCACCGCTGCCTTACTAATGATACAGCGTCCCACCCAACCTGAGTGAGAACTGATTTGTCCTGTTTTCCTGAATATAATTCTGGCATCACATATGGACATCAGTGGGAAATTTTCTCCATCGCAAGTGACAAATTGAAGAGAAACCTCCACCTACACGTGTGGTTCCTGTGAATAGTGAGTCACCTAAATGCATCATTAGCTAACTACATATGAAATACAGAGGGGGTTGCCATTTACCAGTTAGTGCCTCAATCTGATTTCTAATTTCAGTGTTGGTTAATAAAGTACCTCCACACTCCTGAGCCGTCTGAACTGTTCTGCTGATGGGTAGTCAGGGCTGCCCATGTCCTGCCACAGTTGGTATGGGTTAGTTACATTGTTGTCCAGGTAATATGTGACATATACAAGCCCTAGGTGGACAAACACAACATACGAGACTGAAACACAGTGTTTCCTCAAAGCAGGAACAAAGAGCGGTAGCACCACTGATTAAATAAAATGAAAGGAGGAATGCCACCCAAATTAACTTTGAATTCATCACACTGCAGAGGTATTCCTATTACAGTTTCCAAGTTTGTTTTTATTAATGAAGTCTAAAAAATAATACTCCCACCAGATCTAGGAAAATCCAAGCATAAGCTGCATTCAAACTGCATTGCTTGAGTTGAAGTTTCTTTGTGTTATAGTAGTTCTACTACAGCTGTAGTAGTAGTGGTCATATAATAATAATAATAATAATAATAATAATAATAATAGTAGTAGTAGTAATAGCTACAGTAGCATTCATAGTCAAAACTGTCAAATTCTGCAGAAACTAAAAATCCATTTAAGTTGAATTCTCTTTTAACCTAATTTAACCGAAAACATCGTCCCAAGAGCAGCACTGATCCAACACCACTTCTTCAAACCCACCCTTCTGTCCGGCCAGTCCTTTCAGTGAGACAGTGATGTCGTCCTCGGTGGTGGAGGTGCTGTTGTCATCACTGTTGTAGACCAACACTGCAGCCTGCCAGCTGTCTGAGCTGCCTGGTATCACAGGCTTGTGGCTGCTGGCAAGAACTCCCACAGTGCCGCTGCTGCTGTTGTTCTGCGCCGAGTCCAAAACCTCAGCCAGGACCTGGGTCTCTCCTTATGGGGAAAAAAAAAAACACAAGAACAACAACAAGGTCATCATTTACACTTCCATAGCAAAATAAATGAAAAGTATCACATGCATTGCTCAAGGTGTTTTTTTTTTTTCACTTTAATATAATTGTGCTTCTCCTATGAACCTGACACTCATGCTGCCCTTGAGGTGTACAGATATTACATCTATGTTGAAGTATAAAAAGCTTGAAAAACTGTGGCAGTTGTTTTTACCAAGGGGTCCTGTGTTGTTCATAGAGGTCTATAATGAAAAGATTATGTCAAACTTGCCAAAACCAAATATTTTTCTATAATCCTTCAGTGGTCTGCTCATTGTACTGACACACACTACATCTCTGATGAACAAATAAACCCTTAGACCTGGTTAAAGACAAAGATTGATTCTTCACTGTAACAAAATCAAAGATGACAGCCTTAGTAGGCACAGCTAGTACAACCCAAGGTTACCAGAGGGTCCTGTGTCAGGGCTAGAGCTGAGAGATCCCCACCTAGCAAAGCCAGCAGGCCCATGACGGTGAGGACAGGCTTCCTGATCAGCTGGACGTGTGGCGGATGGGTGTTGTTGACCTGGAAGCGGGCGGTCAGGGTGCGCTGGGTGAAGGGGTGCGGGTGGTAGCTGAGGAAGGCATTGTCGTTGCTCAGCAGGGTGTAGTTGATGGTGCTGTTCCTGTCGGCCAGCAGCAGATCTTGGTGCTGGCTGATCACCTGATGAGATTCAGATCAGGGATTCAGCTCGTCTCACTTCTAACCAACGACCTCACTAATAGCTTTTCACCTCAAACATTTGCATATTCTGGCGCACATACCGACTTTACATAACACCTTTGAGTGGTTTTCTACACCCTTGATGCTACATAATAAGAACCACCAAGAGCCATTTCATTTCTTATCCATTCCTCGCCAATCTCTGTTCCTTACCTTAACTACCATGGCAGCGTAGGTCACATCAGCCCTCCATGGCTGCGGCCTGGACCAGCCCACTAGTGGATCGGCTTCATCGTTGTAAACAGGGAGGCTACGGAAGTGGGGGAAACGGTCCTGGATCTCCCTCACTGTCTGGATCTCCTGCTGCAGAATGGGCAAGGAGTAGCCTCCTCCCTGGAAGACAGCAAAACACAAGCAAGATAGAAAAATCTGCTACTAGTAGAGTTTACCAGTTTATAAAGAGCTGTTGCGTTTTTCACATGTACATTTTTAAATGTTTTAATTCCACAAAATCATGCCCATCCAGCCCAAGGGAGACAGACTGGAAACCTCATCAAATCACACAGAAACTACCTGGATGGATAGACTGCACTAGGGGTAAATATGTTTTTTGTATTTTGGGTGAACTCTTCCTTTACTATGCTGCCCACAAATGTTTTTCTGTTGCTTGGCTCAGGATCATGTATTGCTCTGAGGTTATTATCGTCACAAAAATGTGTCTACACAGACAGACACTGAAAAAAACCACCAGTAAGACATGATGCCCTGTGTACTGTGTACCATTGTGGTGGCATGAAAAAACAAAACAAAACAATTAGACACATTTTCATACACCTTCTTTTGGTTTTGGTCGGTGTTGACTATGACATTTGCTTACAACAGCTACGCGTATATATAACAATACAGAAGCACAATCTTCACAACAACAAATATCCCAACATATTAAATTCCATGTATAAATCACTGGATTAAATAACACTAGTTTCTCTATTGATGCAACTTTTCAAGACATGAGACTTGGGATTGAACTGATTGAGGAGTTTCTGAAGGCTAGGATATTGATGTGGATATAAGTGTCTTTAAGTTTCCGGACAACCATATTTCTTCACCAATATTCAACATCAGCGTCTTTATGTTTGATCTTCATGGCAAAAATTACAACAAATATTACGTATTCAATGTTTCCCATAGAATTCTTCCAAAACAGTATTGAGACCATCATTTGGCATTAAAGAGGAATTAAATTTTGAGAAGAAATTCTGAGAAGAATTACATTTTTTCAAGTGAACTGGCAAAGCTCCATAAAGCAGCGTGAAAAGCAGGAAAAGCAGAGGAACCCTGTCCACATTTCCATTTTCCACACATTTCCAAATTTCCAGACCTGCGTAGGAACCTGATGAATCCCACCTTCTTGTGCAGGGCAATGTAGTCGAGGCGGACTCCTGTCTCTCCAGTGAAGTAGTTTGTGCCGTTGTAGCAGTGCTGCAGCATGGCCCAGCAGTAAGGGGAGTGTGGGGGAGAGTGACAGGAGTCGCCTGGACCCCCAAACCTCAGGAGACTGCTCGCTGCCCGCAATCCCTCCGAACAGGCGTCATAGTAGTTCAGGAACCCTACAGAGAAGTAAAACTACACTGAGAGAAACCTTACGAATGGTGATGGCCCTGACACTGCCAGGTTTAGGGCTTCCACATTCCCTCTGACCAGCCATATGAAACATGTGTGAACTAGGCTTCAACCTATGTGTGTTTTTCAAGGTTGATGCAGATATTTTTGGAGTGAGGCTGCCAATAGCAGATCCTTTGCCCCATTTAAATCTGACCATGCTCTGAATAATTTAAAAGATTGATTGTTTCTCACCAAATTTTACTTTTGTCACGGTGGAAAAGCCTCTGAAACATGTCTAATTAATTAAACTCAACATTAAACCCGTCATATTTGAGGAGGACAACACTGACTATCTAAGCATGTATGCACTCAGTGCTATAAAACAAAGCCTTTCACCAATGGCATACATAATGAGCATGTGCACTTAAAATCAGAAAGGTAACATCACTACTTGTGGCAACAATTCCTTAGATAGGAGGAAATCCATGTTTGCACAACTGAAATGATATGCAAGAGTCATCCAAGCTGCATTCTGGATTTACCTTGAATTGATACGGTGACGTTGTCAAAATCATGGTTGTTGGGTTCGTTCCACGTTTCAAAGTTCCACTTTGAAACACTTCCCAAACCATACTTGTCTGTAATGCAGAATTAATGAACATGGTTTAGGACAAAAACTGACAGACATCATGTTATATCAAAGTGCAACTACATTTTGTAGGTTTGTTTTAGTCTACAGAGGCTCCTAATGGGTGCGTTTGCCATACAAGTGAAAGTGAGCTCACACAGTCATAGAGTTTTCACACCAGACCAATAAACTTTTCTGTTAATAACTTCTTATTTGAAATTATCTTTGTTTTTCATCTTCATTTTTCTTACATACATGGATTTATCAAATATAGTCTCCATATTTTTTGTGAAGAGATCTTAATAACCACAGGAGATTGTGCACCTCTAAAATAACTCATCACAGATACAATGAAATGTAATCATGAAAAGCCACATGCTGAATCTCGTTTCCAGTGTAATTTACTTGTTTAAAGCGTCACGCTGTATTGCGAAACAAAAGCCTCACTGGACAGGTGCTCACCTGTCTGCAGTAGCTATGGGGAACGAGATTCAATCTATAGGTATTGTTTCTTTCTTCAGAATTCATTTCATTGGTAGACCTGAGTCAGACAGTGCGTAATAATTGTCATTTGTTTTGACCTGTTTGAGGGACCAGATGGGTGGGGTTTGCCCCATAGGAAAATTCAGTCATAATTGCTGTCTTTATTGCACTATGTGTGCCAGGTCTGGTTATTATGTGTTTCTAAATCCCAGCTAACTCACCAATGTACCTCTTGGCTATGAGATAGACCATGTTTCTCCACTCCACCACTTGCTGTTTCTCTTCAAAGTCGGTGAAGTAGTTAGAGACACTGCCCATAAGTTCAAAACCTGAGACAAAGCATTGCACAGGGAAAGAAAACATATTATGATTTCAGCATTTAGAGCCATTTAAAATGCATCAGACACCATAATAATTTTTAAACCCAAGATCAACAAAATAAATAACAAGCAAAAAATAGTAAAACTTTTTCCATCCGTAGTGTTTATCCTTTTTAATAGTCTTGCATCCCTTTATGATTTTAACTGTTGATTGTTATTGCTGTGAAATGGAGGTGAATACCTGGTCGCAGTCCATTAATCCACAAAAGCTCTATCAGCTGATCCAGTTTAGTGAAGTTGTACTGGGGTCCTCCATTGACATCTCTGTAACAAAACAACAAAAAAAAAGAAAGTATATTGTACTTGGAGAAGTTTTTAACTTTATTAAATTAGAGGTGTTTGTCTGGGGCAAGATTTATGAAATTCAGAATAGGCATCACAATCCAAAGCCAGCACTTTGTGAAGGAAGCTGACTCCCAGTCATGTCGATGTCCCAGTCTCAACTAAAGACATTTTCTGCATACTTTAATCTTGTTTTAATTCATTTTTTAAGTACACAGTGTTGTTTCAGTTAGGTTTTTTCCCCCTAAAGTCTATTTTTTACTTTTATTTCAGCCAGCTTTTAGTTTTAGTTCACAATAATAACCTTGTTACTGATTGGTGTTTTGGGGGAAGGATGGCAGCAGCCTTTGGACTTACTGTGCTGTGACCAGCTCCAGCATCCAGTGGATCCTGACCTGCTGGATCCCTCCATGGGGGACTGAGCCCACATAGGCCAGGTTCAGCTCCTGGTCCCTGCTGAGGTCATACAGGTGGGCCTGGGTGTGTGGGAGAGGGGGGCTGGACACAGAGAGAAGCTTTAATGAATCTCTTTTTTGGCTTGCTCTTAACATTTAACTTTGAGATGCACCACAGTGAAGACTGGTAGGGTATATTTTATGTACCAGCCTGGTCACATAACCAATATCAAAGCTAAGTCATGTGATATTGCATTCATTTAGTCCCGATACTACTGCATTTCCTCTTGTATTCGGACAGCGTCAAACCAAACTCCGTTCAAAAATCCGGCAAATATATTTCCCTTACTTGTAGGCAACGGTGCATATGTGGCAGACATAGGCGCAAATCCCGGGGGGGTCAAGTGGTCAGTGTCCCCCCCACTTTTAAGAGACGTCCCCTCCACTTTAACCCACCTGACAGCAGACAGATGGACAGAAAGCTATTCATGTACATTTGTTGTTCATGTAAAAAGTTGTTGATGTTGAATGTGCAAATTGCACTTTCAGAATTATTCAATATTGTGGAAAAATGTGGCAAATTCATTTGATTACAAACTGTGTTGTGGACATAATAGAAATGAAAAGCCAAGCCATAAAAGACTATCATTGCACTTAGCCTACCTTTTGATACGTTTTGTGAAAATAAAACAAATGAAAGAGAGAAGTCAAGTATCATTAATGTTGTCATTTTGTCAATTGGCCCCTTGCCATTTTCCTAAAGTGGCCTCCAGGTTCAGGTATTTGAGTATCCCTGCCCTGGAGCCTGCCAAAATAATTAATAGGCTACTTATGTAGGCACAGCGGCCACAGAGGGCGCAGACTGGTGACGTGTAGTGTATAGCGTGCGACTATTGCAGCATGTGCATTTTATATTGTACATTGGTTAATATTGGTGTACCCCCTCTTTTGAGAAATTGAGGACTTGACCCCCCCAGTGGTGGAGTCGGATTTGCACCCCTGGTGGCAGAACATAATTTAGTACCTCCTAGTAATACAAAGGCTCCCCGGGTATAATCGGAATAGAACTGAACGTCCATGTAGCAGGTCATTACAATAAAATCTCATATTTCAGAGCTGGTTCACCCTGCTCGCTGTACACCCAGCATGGTGCATTTTAGCGTTAAAACAGCGGGAATAACTCGAGGACGAGCCGTAAACGTTTAAACTGTGTGCATACAAAATGTGTTTCCTAAATTACTTCTATGCCGAGTGTGAACAGCATGCTAATGGTACATAAAGGACTTTCAAAGGTGTTCTCCCAGGTGTGTCCGTGTGAATTTAGGGGAAAAAACCTTAAGCTACGCTATCTTCTGAAAGCACTTTGGTGTGACAGTCGTCTCTTCCTGGGATAGGTACGCAACGGTAACTGAGATTTAGTGGAATTATTGGACCTACCAGAAACCTGTGCTTCTCCAGAAGTGTTTAAGATCTGCCACTGGTCTTCCCACATCAACAGTGATCACATACGAACTGGCTAAAGTGTCGCTAATGTTAATAAACAAAGTTAACGCAAAAAACTTTCCCACCGCATTTCCACAACTGAACATAGTAGTTACTGAATATGCTATGTTAGTTAGTTACCCAACGAAGTGAAATTTCCGTATTACGGACAGCAGAACACAGATATTATAGCATATTATCTTCAGGCAGACATGAAAAAGACTAATATTTTACGAGTGTTAATGAAATGCATGACAAGGAAACACTGAACTGCACTGCAAGTAGCTGTTAGCAGTCAGCTGAGATTGATGACGTTAAATACACGCGACCTTGCTGTTGGCTGTTGTAGCCCTCAAAAGTAAATAAAAAATAAAACTAAATAAAAGTTGTTCTAAAGTTTTTTTTTTTTTTTTTTTTTAAATGTAATTGCAATTCAATTTGGCAAGGAGTTTGCTAATTGTGAAAGAAAAAAAAATAATAATGTTTTTCAGACATCACATCTAATATGTTACGTGATGATAATTTTTCATCAAAAGTAGATAAACTTCAACAGGAATTAGATTAGTTTTTTTTTTTTTTTTTTAATGTACAGAAAACAGACAGAGAAAGCATTATTGAACTTTTGAACATGTCATTGTGGGTTGTTTCCATCTCCTGATAACAAAGACTGATATACCAATGAAATGACTTGTCTTAAAAAATTAAATTCTGTTTTTAAACTATATTTGACTACAACTGAAAATGTAAAACCCAGAAATCACAAATTGACAAAAACTATTAAATTACTTAAACATTTCAAATGTACTCCAATTAGTTAGCAGACCTTGTTTTGTTTTGTTTTGTTTTTTTGTTAAAACAGACAGAGGACCTTTAATGCACAAAGTTGGATCAAAACGTGCAAATATCAAGTTTTATTTTTATTCAGTTGGAAAATAAAGTTTAGGAATAAAAAGACCTGAGACAGTCAACCATAAATATGTGTTTTCAATTAAAAGAAACTCTTTCTCTCTAACAGTCAGCTGTAATTTTTTCCCTATAAGTAAAACAAAAAATAGATGCATGCATTTTGCTCTGAAGAAATTTAAACATATGAAGGAAAACAAGTCTTCAGATTCAAGCCACTAGTTGGCGTGGTCTTGGCCTACTGCCTAAATGGCATTTGGATCTGCTCTCTGAGCCCCATCAGCCTCTTGGCTTTCTGCAGCCTGCTGCTCTATGGAGTGAACATCTTCGAAATCTTGGTATGCCAAGGGGCCGACAGGGATCTCCAATGGACGTCCCCTCTCTCGGAATATGATAGGAGGAGAGATGCCTATGGTTGGAGGACCTGCCAGTCCGTTGTGTCGATTAAAGTGCTGAGGCATCGGAGGACCAAAGGGCATCATAGGCGGGCTTGCCGCCTGAGGTGGGTTGAAATGAGAGCCACTAGGTGGCGGAGGGAACATTGGGTAAAGAGGAGCACGTGCAGGGGGACAGGCTCCTTGTGTGCATGGCTGGACTGCTGGTATAGGTTGTACTTGTGGGGGAACAGACCGTTGAGCCATGCCTGGTTGTGGGACGGGTGCTGCCTGCCTGGGTACAGGTGCTACCATGCCTGGTTGTGGGACGGGTGCTGCCTGCCTGGGTACAGGTGCTACCATGCCTGGTTGTGGGACGGGTGCTGCCTGCCTGGGTACAGGTGCTACCATGCCTGGTTGTGGGACTGGTGCTGCCTGCCTGGGTACAGGTGCTACCATGCCTGGTTGTGGGACTGGTGCTGCCTGCCTGGGTACAGGTGCTACCATGCCTGGTTGTGGGACTGGTGCTGCCTGCCTGGGTACAGGTGCTACCATGCCTGGTTGTGGGACGGGTGCTGCCTGCCTGGGTACAGGTGCTACCATGCCTGGCTGTGGGACTGGTGCTGCCTGCCTGGGTACAGGTGCTACCATGCCAGGCTGTGGGACTGGTGCTGCCTGCCTGGGTACAGGTGCTACCATGTCTGGCTGTGGGACTGGTGCTGCTTGCCTGGGTACAGGTGCTACCATGCCTGGTTGTGGGACTGGTGCTGCCTGAGCAGGTGCAGGTGCTGTTTTGCCTGGTTGTGGGACTGGTGCTGCCTGAACAGGTACAGGTGCTGTTCTGCCTGGATATGGGACTGGTGCCGCCTGAGGGGATACAGGTGCTGCCATGCCTGGGTATTGGACTGGTGCTGCCTGAGGAGGTACAGGTGCTGCCATACCTGGTTGTGGGACTGGCGCTGCCTGAGGGGCTACAGGTACTGCCATGCCTGGATATTGGATTGGTGCTGCCTGAGCGGGTGCAGGTGCTGCCATGCCTGGATATTGGATTGGTGATGACTGAGCGGGTACAGGTGCTGCCATGCCTGAATATTGGACTGGTGCCGCCTGAGCGGGTACAGGTGCTGCCATTCCTGGATATTGGACTGGTGCTGCCTGAGCGGGTGCAGGTGCTGCCATGCCTGGATATTGGACTGGTGCTGCCTGAGCGGGTGCAGGTGCTGCCATGCCTGGATATTGGACTGGTGCTGCCTGAGCGGACCATGCAGGTGCTGCTATAGCTGGATATTGGACTGGTGCTGCCTGAGCGGACCATGCAGGTGCTGCTATGGCTGGATATTGGACTGGTGCTGCCTGAGCGGGTGCAGGTGCTGCTATGCCTGGATATCGGACTGGTGCTGCCTGAGCGGGTGCAGGTGCTGCCATGCCCGGATATCGGACTGGTGCTGACTGAGGGGGTGCAGGTGCTGCCATGCCTGGATATCGGACTGGTGCTGCCTGAGCGGGTGCAGGTGCTACCATGCCTGGATGTGGAACTGGTGCTGCCTGAATGAGTACAAGTATTGGTGCTGCCTGAGCGGGTACAGCTGCTGGTGCTGCCTGAGCGGGTACAGGTGCTTGTGCTGCCTGAGCGGGTGCACGTGCTACCATGCCTGGCTGTTGGACTGGTGTTGACTGTGCCGGTAAAGGTGCTACTGTGCCTGGATGTGGTGCTGTTTGAGCAGGCAGAGGTGCTACCATGCCTGGATGTGGGACTGGTGCCACCTGAGTGGGTACAGGTGCTACCGTGCCTGGATGTGGTGCTGCTTGAGCGGGTAAAGGCACTGGCTGAGCGGGCACAGGTGCTGCAACACTTGCATGTGGGACTGGTGCTGCCTGAGCGGGTAAAGGCGCTGCCTGAGCGGGCACAGGTGCTGCAACACCTGCATGTGGAACTGGTGCTGTCTGAGCAGGTACAGGCACTGCTTGAGCGGGTACACCTGCTGCCACACCTGCATGTGAGATGGGTGCTGCCTGAGCGGGTAAAGGCACTGCCTGAGCGGGCATAGGTGCTGCAACACCTGCATGTGGAACTGGTGCTGTCTGAGCAGGTACAGGCACTGCTTGAGCAGGTACAGGTGCTGCCACACCTGCATGTGGGACTGGTGCTGCCTGAGCGGGTAAAGGCACTGCCTGAGCGGGCACAGGTGCTGCAACACCTGCATGTGGGACTGGTGCTGTCTGAGCAGGTACAGCTGCTGCTTGAGTGGGCACACGTGCTGCCACACCTGCATGTGGGACTGGTGCTGCCTGAGCAGGTACAACTGCTGCTTGACGGGGTACAGCAACTGTCATGCCTGGTTGTGGGATTGGTGCTGCCTGAGCAGGTACAACTGCTGCTTGACGGGGTACAGCAACTGTCATGCCTGGTTGTGGGATTGGTGCTGCCTGAGCAGGTACAACTGCTGCTTGACGGGGTACAGCAACTGTCATGCCTGGTTGTGGGATTGGTGCTGCCTGAGCAGGTACAACTGGAGCCACGCCTGGCTGTGGGACTGGTGCTGCTTGAGGGTTTGTAGATGGGAAAGCCATGCCTGGCTGTGCTTGCATGACAGTAGAGGGAAGGAAGTTGCTGTAGGTGGCAGGGTATGAGACAGCAGGCCGGGCAACTTGAAATCCCTGGTGGGTTGCTGGTGTGCCCGTATGGAAGCGACCTCCAGAGAGGGTACCCCGGGTATTAGGCACCGGGAGAGGGTTGAAAAACACAGTGGGAGGCATGACTCTTGGTGGTAGAGGAGGAGGAGGACGAAGAGGAGGAAAAATCCGAATTGGGCCAACTTCCCTGCTGACACTGGCTAGTCCAAACAGCTGCTGACTCATATCATCGTCCTATAAACAAAAACAATGATCATTATCAATGTTTAGTAAATATATTTTTAAGAATTATAAACATCTGAATTTAGTTTCTGTTAATATCAGTCCTGTTTCCTGCAATTCATATTGTATGACTTCCTGTTATGTGGAAGAACTTTTATGATCTAGTGAACATGAAATACACAAATGATTAATGGTAAGAGTGTTATCTATTTAGCAAAGGTAGATTACTGATATAGTATAAATTTGCAGCCTGATATCCTCAATAGTAACCATTTGTTAGTATCATTCTGTAGCCATCTGAATTGGCTTCTGTAGAAATGCCTGCATTGGATCATATTAATGAAAATAAAATTTAAAAACACAATCCAGAACATTTTTCAAGGCTTTGCAATGCTGGAAGGCTGCCATTTTCATAGCAAATAATGAGCATGTTAGGTCTACAAAGTACAAAGTGTGTCATCACCTCTTCCACACTGATGGCCCGCGCCTCTCTCTTGCGGTTCTCAACCTAGAGTAGAAGACACATTTTTCACAACACAGATTGTTTTTAAGGTAGACTTTAGATAGTATTGAAGGTTACTTTTGTTGGAAATGCCACTTACTGGAGCAGAATGACAGGCAGCAATTAGGCTTAACACAAACAGCTGCACTATCATCTTTGCAAGTGTGGGAATCTCTTGTCACAATGGGAAAGTTTCTAGAGAATAAAGCCAAGTACATTTCAGATAAGACACAATAAACTTTAAGTAGTGAAGTAGCAATAGCAATAGCTGTAGTAGTCCTTTATGATCTTACCTTACATCAATATGAAAGACGCTCCACTTTAAGTCTTTGGATAAGTTCTTCTATGCTCTGGCATATATAAATGCTTCTCCCTCTGCCAAATTCTCCAATCAGAATTGTTGTGTTAAAAGATGACATCTAGAAAATGTCAAAACAGGTGATTTTCTTTCATAAAGGAACCACACTGTGACGAATGTGGCTTTTTAACCAAAAACCAGAATAGATGAGGTCAGAAAATTGACCACCTTTCCTCAGAACCTCAGAATAACATGGTGCTTTTCATCTTAATTAAATGAATCAGTCATCGTGATGTGACACTCCCTTTGAGGCCTGTGGTAATCTGTAACCATAGGGGTGCATACCAGACTAGGGTTTGTAGCTGAATTTTTGACATCTGCTCGACATCTTTGTTTTTTGCGAGCTTCACTCTAGACATGGCCCAAGGGCAAACCATATTTGTGCCCATCTGACTGTTATACAAGCTCAACAAACAGTTTTTCACATGCAAACAGGCCATCAAGTGAACTAAATATCCTGACAAGGTGTGTTCCAAAGAAAGGTGTGCTTAAAAAAAAAAAAGGCAAAACAAGATGGAACAGAAGTTGAAATTTTCATATACACGTATAAGGATGATAAAAAATATAAAAAATAACTGATTTTGCAGGTCAGATTGAAGAAGGGCATTTTTGTACAGACACATTACATATTAAAGGAAAAACCAATGTAAAATGTCTCAGGTGTTGGGCCACCAGAACATGCCTCAGTGCTCCATAGCATAGATTCCTCAAAGCAAATCAGCTGGAGACCTATGGGACATTTTGGAGTGACATGTTAGACAGTGGCTTATTATTTTGGAAGAACGCCGCTCCAGCCGTGCAGGCTTCCAGAAAGCTGTAGGACCTATGTCAAGGATCACTCAAACTGTCCTGGCAGCTCATGGTGGTCCAGGACTTTACCACAACACGTGTTGTAGCACCAACACTGTTGGTTTTTTCTTTCTCCCATGTCTATACTGTATATATCAAAAATCAAAGTGACAAAAATGAATATAGACATGGGTTTAATTTCTATTGGGGCCCCAGATTGGCCCACCATCACCCACGGCACATTTTCAAATTGCCAAAAATGTTGTGAAAGATTTCTATAATTAGCATCTACTAATTCCACAACTGATTTAGGATGGTAATTTTGTTGATACATTGGGCATAAAAGGCATTTTTTTTTTTTTGTTAAATTTTTGCATGGACTACACTACACATTCAGCAATGGGATGTACCACTCTGCTACAGAGGTATGCCATCGCCTGTGACTTGAAGCTGTGTGGAACAGGACAATGACACTAATACATCCAAACAAAGCCCAGCCTGTCTCATGTCACTTGACCTCAATCCTACTGAAGATGTCTGGGAGCATCTGAAATGGAAAAGGTTTGATGAAACACACTGTGATGCTCTAAAAGAAAACTGGAATAAAAAAAAAAAAAAAAAAAAAGTTTTTTTTTGTGTTTTAAACTGTTTTTGTGTGTGTGTGTGTGTGTGTGTGTGTGTGTGTGTGTTATAATATGGTATTTGTACTTATGTTGTTGTTGTTGTTTTTGTTGTTGATTGAATTTTGAGTATTTTATTTTTTTGTTATCTTACCTTCATTTTTGGGGAGGTTTCCTTGAATAAGCCCATGTTGGGTTTTTTACCTCTCCAGCACTTTCTGTATTATTGTTTTTTTTAATTATTTTTTTTTAATCTATGTAATTGCTAAAATAATGAAACATCATTTGACTAAAAAGTGTATGAGTGAAACAAATGCATGATGAAATAAAGTTCATGGTGGAGATGTTGACAGCATGTTTACGCCTGAATATATCCTAAATGAGATCATATCAAAAGGGTGGGACACGTTTGTTATTCAGGAGCTTGTGGCTCATGGTTCCCCATGACTGAAATTCCTTCTTGATGAAAAACGCCATTAGAAACATTAAAATCTGAACATAATTTGATATCAGCCAACAGGATTGGTTTTGCCATCCAGCCACAAACCAATAAAAGGTATGCAATCAGAGTTTCACAATGTCATTCTAATGATGTGGTCACCTCCTGTGGGACTTTGTGATTGGTTGAAATAGCAGATAAAAAGAGGTCCATGGTATTATGGTTTTATTTAAGTTCATATCAAATAAGCCCTTTTCTGAGGAGTCAGGCACGAAGGAGATCCACAGAGACTTTTAGAAAATTCACAGGGTAAGCATGTTACCTTTGATTTAGAAAACTGTTGTTTTCGCAATTGTTATATATTTTGACAAAGCTATTATACACATAATGTCTTCTTTGTGTTCCTTCAACTTCTGTTAAATGAAATACACCCTCAGCATTAGGTTAAAAGTGATGATGAAGACCATCATCTTCATGCTGGGGTCCTTCTGCCTCTGCCTGGCAGCTCCAGTAAGTTCAACTGGACCAAAATTTATAGGTTTTCTGATTGTTCCCTTGTACTTCTGCTGAACCTTCTTTTTTATCGTTAACTTAAGGTGCATGATGCGCATGACAGGAAAGCCAGAGCTTTGGCCCTTGAGGTAAGCATTAACCCATCCACGTTCAATACATATATACACACAAGTCGGAGTAAATGTAGCCTTAAAAGGTTAAAGCATTTTTCTTAATAGCAACTCAAGAAAAGAAATTGAAAGTCTTCATTCAACAAAGGTGTGGCAATATTTCAATAGAAAACTGCATGTTGCAATTACAGATTTGGTGGTTTAGTCAAAGTGGTTCCATAGTGAGGTTTGAGGACTGATGTTTTTCTCTTAACCATGTATTGTTAATACTAGAGCATGTACTATATAGTGTTATCCACTGCTGCACTAAACTGTACCCAACTAATATGAAGGGGGTCTTCTGTTTTCTATTTGTGAGCATTTGATATGGAAATGGTTGGAACATTTGCTTTAATCCATGTTTGAACATTAAACCTTTTTCATAGCAGCCATTTTGACATGAACAACAGGTAAAAACAGGTGTTATTAATGATATTAATTAAGGCTCTATTACATTCAGGTCTAACAGAGCCAGAGGTCTGGTGATATTCATGCTGGTTCACTGGAAAGACTGTACAACACTTAAATAGAACAGAACCTTAATATCATTGGTAACAGCTGTGTTTACCTGCTATTTCATGTCAAAATGGTTATGTGAGAAAGGTGCATTGAGCCACTCTCCTGTATGTCTGTAACTGTTAACATTCCTGTGTCAACCTGCAGTACCAGACCGCTTCTTTTGAGGATGGCTTCAGGATGCCAGTCTTCTCCCATTATCCTGGCTTTTTCCCTAACTTTGTGAATCCTGGCATGTTCCAAAACCCTTTCCAACCCCCTGTCCAAACTCCTGCCCAAGGCTCTGTTCCAACAACTGGCCAAACCCCAGCCCAAGGAGGACAGCCCACTGCCTATAGTTCATACCTCTCTGGCTATTCCCCATACATTCCCTATTATGGCTGGTATCCCCAGTATTACCCCAATTCCGTTTATACATACAACCCCTACGGCGTGCCTCAAGCCCCCAATGTTGGTGTCCAGCCACCAGTCATAGTGCTGGACAGACCAGCAGGATCAGGAGGTGTGGCACCTGGAGGACAACCAGGAGTACCAGGAGGTGTGGCACCTGGAGGACAGCCAGGAGCACAAGGAGGTGTGGCACCTGGAGGACAACCAGGAGCACCAGGAGGTGTGGCACCTGGAGGACAACCAGGAGCATCAGGAGGTGTGGCACCTGGAGGACAACCAGGAGCACCAGCAGGTGTGACACCTGCAGGACAACCAGTAGCACCAGGAAGTATGACACCTACAGGACAGCCAACAGGACCAGGAGGTATGGCACCAGCAGGACAACCACAACCAGTGCCACCAGTGGGAGCACCAGTAATAGGAACACCATCTCCACGTGGTGATTTTTACATAGCGGTCTAACTGTTCAGCTGCAGTTTGATGTGGCCACAAAATATATTTACTGAGGGCCATGTATTGTTCCGAATTTCTCTCAACTGGGTGATGGTTTAATCCACTCACTTGACATTTTCTCCAACATATCTTTCAAGTAACTACCAAGGGCCAATCGTACATGTTTGGCTCTTAGCAACATGTATCACATCACAATTTGCACTTCAAAATTGGCTTGACATACATTGAGACTCTACTGCATGTTGGCTATTGCCTTGTAATAATGTGTCTTTGCATTCTTCATGTAATATCACACCAATGTCTTGTGTACAGTGAAGAGAAAAATTAAGTGAATAATAAAGATATAAATTGCACCAGCAATGGTCATGCTGAGCGACTTATTCAAGTATTTTCAAAAAACATCAGAAGTGCTGTTACTGGGACATTTATTCAAAAAAAAAAAAAAAAAAAAAAGTTGGGAGAATCAAGAAGGCATGGAAGGAAATTTAGACATCATTTACAGCTTAACTCAAAAAGATATTGTTAAACAACAACAGTTATACACATCCATTTACACAACCTGTACAAACATTTTTTCCCCGTAACATCTTCAAATTAATTTCAAAATAACTTAAATAGGTTTCTATGTAAAAGTGCAAATCCTTATGCGTGGGATGTCTGTGAGTAAGACCATGGCGTGGGAAGGGCGCGTTGAGTTTCACCTGGCTCAAGGTGCTGCTCATGAGGCATTGTAAGGTATGACAAGCACATTTTTAACACTTTGAGGTCTTACTTATACCGATGCTGTAGTTGACTGTCTTATAGCACAGTCATACCGAATCACAATAAATGTCATTATACCTTATGAATTTAATGGCAGAATAGGCCACATGTGTAGAATTATGTATTTAGGATGCCTCACTGCGCATTTTAAGCCAAGTGTTACTCAGGTCACATCTTCTCGCAACCAAATCAATAATATACTGTGTCCACATAGGTGAATACAAAGTCTCTCTCTCTCTCTCTCTCTCTCTCAATTCCTATAGTTTGACAGAGAGCCCTTTCTTAAATTCAGCATGTCCACTCCTGAATAAAACCACTACAAAACAATGATCATAGTGTCCTGGGATAATGTGTCAGAGTCAAGTGAAAAGTCGTAATTACAGCATAGCAACAATGCACTGTTACCTGTTTGGTAGTGTTATAGGTTTAGCATTAAAATCACAGTCACCAGAGGCCATTCTATACAGGATGAACCAAGAAATGGGGCAGTAGTTGCAGTAGTAGTACTAGTACACAGGTTACAGGCTTTGGTTGACAGTGTGTGTACATAGGGGCTGTGGTGTTTCTCCATAGTCACAAGGCATGATGAGGCGATGAAGCGTGGCAAACTGTTAAAAACGCTGACACTGCATAGTCTCTACAAGCGACCTCCCTTCTGGCGGGTGAGGGAGGGCATAGTGAAAGAACCCATACACGCTATTGGGCCGTACATGCGTCTGTATTAACATGCAGGCAATGCAAATAATCATAAGCTGATGTGTCGTCACCACAAGTAGGAGATTATTATACAGCATATTTGCTCATGATCCATCGGTCACCGTGTATTCTGCTGGACTAAAGAATGGAACTGTGTGTTGTAAATACAAGGAGGTTGATTTTTTAGGCATTTTTCAATAAAAAGGAGCAAACAACAAGATCAATGTCCTTGTGTGCATATAGTGTGCGTGCGTGTGTATACGTGTAACTAGGACTTCTGCTCGGCTCCTGCTGCTGACTGGGCTGCGCTCTCTGGTTTAAGGATCTGGTAGGTGATGAGGTACTCTGGGTAGGCCTGAAGAGGAAAAACACAGCAGTAGGTTAGTCAGGATATCACATTTTCCCCACAACAACATTCTGGGAGACTTAACAAGTGCTCGGCATTAACTGTGCTTACCTGTTCTCCTCTGTAGATGACATATTCGGCATAGGCCAGGCCATTGACACTGGGCCGCCCAATCACTGAGTGGTGTCCTGGGGGGGCGTGGGCCATCTTCATGGCACTGAACTGTAAGAACGACTTCCCCAGGGTCACTCGGCAAAACAGCATCTGCCTGAAAGTGTAAGGGACATGACACGGGTCAGTCAGGGTGGTCTTGATCAATTCCCTCCATCCCTGCCAAAAACAACCTCCCACATTGGTCCAATTCTACCATATGATGTGTTTTCGTGAAACATTCAAGTCGTGGTGTCTCACCTGTGGCAGAGGTAACAGGATCGGTCTTTGTGTGTCGGGCAGCCAGTGCCTCCTCCAATGCCGTAAACATACTGGTTGCTCTTGGAAGAGTTTTCAGCAAAGTAGATCCCTGCTCCGAACATCCCTCCTATGTAGGCGTGGCGCTCGTCAAAGCCTTTGTGGATGATGGCGTTTATGAATGGAGAACCTGGAGAAAGAAGTGAGGAAACACAGGTGGTATGGCATTATGCTTTCTGTGTTTAGCTGAATGATTATAAAATGCAAGAGGTTTCATCACAGGACTTCACATTAACGTCGAATGCAATGATCTGCAGGCACTTGGATATAAATGTGTTAAGTGCCATAGATAAATTTCAAATGCCACAATTTCATGTTGCTGAGAAAATATTGCCTTATTATTGCCGTTTTAGCAGCCTCCACTGTCAATACTAACCGCTAACACTCCTCCTTGCTTTGCCGCTATAGACACACACTCCTGTCCCAGTGGGCAGTCCATGTATAGATTATAATCAATTGATCTCTCAAAGGTGTGCAACATATTGTGTTCTCAAATGAGAATAACACTCACAGCTATGCACATAAAAGTAAAACTTAAAATTCTCAGTTTGCTCTAAATTGCCTGTATATAGGGACTCTCGTCTCTAAACAGAAACTGGACACCTCAGTTGACGGACATAGATGAAACTTTTCAACTCTCAGTTACCTCTCAGAGTGCAATGATAAGTATCAGTATATTTCTGCTGCTGCTACTGTAGGTAAGTACAATTAACTCATAACCCTTGACAGGCTGCAATACTATTTTTTGGTGGGAGAATTTTTTTTTCTTCACCTAAACTGATAGCTATGCCACTGATTTGTTTTATGTTTGTCACAACATCTCTAACGCTGGCTTACAATCCTCTTCATGTTTGGGTGGAAACATGATTTTGGAAGCTCAAGATTATAGAATAATTGTGGCAGATTATGTTGTTAGTAGTGACACATCAGTCTAATATCATACCTACTATTTGCTGGATACTTGTATTCAAAGCATTAAGGTGCTTTCATTTTGAAGAACAGGGTGGAAAGTGAGCCCCTAACCCTCACAGTGTCTAATGCTCCATCCTTAACTATACTACAAGATAATTCATAATCTGGTACAATTGATACAAACAGAAACAAATCACTGACAAGTTAGACTAGTCAGTACCTGCTAATGTAATTAATTTACCCTGCCTTACCTTATCTTTTGAGGTAAGGACCTAACCATAAATGGAACAACAACAACTCTAACAGATGCTTAGATGCTGGGTGTGGTTACCATGAAACAACATGCGCTCATTGTGGTGGTTGTGGTTCTCGTCTGCGATCTCCTTCTGCCGGTGGGTGTAACGCTCCCGCAGCTTCTTATTCACCACCTTCTGAATCTGTGGGGAACAAGGAGACACTCAAAATGTCTGATGGGGTGTCTGTCAGATCAAACACTGCCTGCCGCTTTGAGTACTTCTGGTCAGAGGGATCATTCAGTGCATGATTACTGAGGAGAGATAAAACACTAAGGGAGAAATCTGGAAAAAATTGGTTAAAAGGCATGAGGCCAAAACAAATAGACAATATCAAATCAGTTCTGTTCATTGCCATGGCATGTAAATGACAGACACATTTAGACAGAGTTAATGATCAGTTTACTTAAACATGATCTCAGCTGTCTGTCTGCCTTGTTGATCAGCTACAATCATTTGTCTTCAAGAAGAACACAAATAATTAAAAGAGAAACACTGCCTTATTATGTTAAACGTTTAGCAGACATTGTTGTGCACAACCCTAATTGCAGCTACACAAAAATTATAATAATTCATTTATCACCAAAATTATAGCCTGCGGCTGATAACAGGCAAATGGATTAAGCAACAGCGCCAAGACAAAACAAGTACACAAACATTTCTGGTTCACACCTTAATGATGTGGTATCTGCTGAACACACCGCCGGCGTTGCCTCCATCCCTGTGCTCTCGGATGGTGCTCTGCATCTGAACACATGCAGCGAGAACAAGACATTTTTTACACAGTACAGGGCATCTTTTACCATCAAGCAGCATCTAGTAACATACTGGAAAACAATCGCCAGCCACATCAGGAAATTTGTTGTGGCTGGTGTGTCAGCCTAATGAATGAACTTAAGTTATACTGAATAATGAATACTGAAAGACAGTCCATTTTTGAAGTAAAGCCAAATCTATCTGACCCATAACAGCAGATACAACTGTGTCTTAATTTCTGACTTAATTAGGACAAGCTTTGGCTTTCAGTGAGTGAGTTTTAGTGTCTCATGGTGTTCTAAATGTTGTTTCAGACACTGACCACATAAATAGTCATTTTTTAATTGCACAAAAAATATCTTCTACTGGCAGCAGTCCAAAAATATTGCTACTATGTCAGTGGAACTAAACTATAAAACAAAGATGCAAAACATAGACAGAAAGGTGCACCCACCTCCTCCTCCACAGATTGGCACTCTTTGTCATCTGGGGCAAGGTCAATGAGGACGGTGCCTTGGTTGGCACAATGGAATGTCAGGTATGGGTTGGCACCTATAAAAAAAGCATACAATACAACCATATTGAAACAGCAGTGGGGATGGTGGGGGCGTGGCGGGGGGGTGGGCATCATGGCTTGCTACCAGCGGCCGGCTCATTTGAATACCTAGGCTAGCAGGGAAAGTGAATGAGTGATGTGCTCCAATCCCTGATCCTGTCAAAGTGCCCTTGTGCAAGCCACTAAACCTCAGTGGAGCTGTTTCAATGGCCAGCAGTTAAAGATTCTGAATGAATTGTGTAGCTGTCCAATGTGAATATACAACTGTTTTTGTGAAGCAGGGTGGTAATGAGTAAGACTTATGACTCTAGATGTTGTCAGCTTGTTTGATTAGTTATCTGTCCCATTACCAACATACATGCTAGGCTACATGCTAGTTAACGTTTACATTTGTTGCTTTGCTAAGTTAATATTACCAGGCTGTCGGCCAAATTAAACAAACAAGTTAGTTCAAGTTAACAGAGTTGAGAGGGGAAATCGGGGCTTAAGAAAAAAAAAAAAAAAATAGTGCCTCACTGTGACCAGAATCTGTAAACATACCTACCCTGTCAGATTATTCAGTTTTATTCATGCTACTGAATGGATCTACAGTCACATCACAATATTATTCTGCAGGCAACTCTTTTTGTAGCCTGTTCATCATTCATGGCTATGTACTATTTGTGCATGGCCTGTTTCCTTCAGGCGCCCACCTGTGGTTGCTCGGTGATTTCTGTTGTAAGTGGACAGACTGTTTTAGTTCCAGAGTCATTCTTTACCTTGTTGGCCGCCCAGCAGCCTCTCGACACCTTTGATGAGCTTGTGGCGGTGCCCATAGGCGTTAATCCCAATCTCCTTCAGCTCCTCATGGCCCATGTCAGCAAGCACATCCAGGGTGATCTGGACAAAGAGAGGAGACACAGGAAATAAACATCACAGTCTTGGGCTGTGACTGGTCAGTTTGTCTACTCTACCTACAAGCCTCTCTGACAGATAACCAGCCATCATTCAGTGGTTGAATTTTATTCTAATAACTGAGCTAGAATGAAAGTGGTGTCACAATCTGTGGGTTTACCTGACACTGTGGACAACAAAATTAAATATCTAATACAGTCATGTGATTTTGTTAATTTCTTCCCCCCAGCATGCCTCACTCCTTATGAAAAGGAGGTTTACCAATTTTATGACTTTTGTGGGGTTCCACAGGGTGATGACCTTGAAGTTGTATAGTACAGACAGACATGTATTTACACATGAAATAGCTGCCCAAACCACCCTGTTTCACCATAACGCCTTCAAAATGGCTCAATGGACAAATGTTTGTGCAAAATCACTGTTTAATTGTCAAATATTATACTTTTGAATACAGAACAGCAAGAATAAAAAAAACTGAAAACATCAAATTATACTGTGTGTATACTGTGTGTATTATTATGTGTATTACACACACACACACACACACACACACACACACTTACATATATATGTGTGTGTGTGTGTGTGTGTGTGCTGGTGACTATAAAGACATAGTCTGGGTGATGGCCTGACCTGCTCCCTTTCGAAGATGTCCCTAAGGTGCTCCAGGCCAAGACTCTTCAGGAACTGGCTGATGTTCATGTCCAGCATTGCCACTACAACAACCAATCCATAGCATGTTAGAACAGCATGTAAAAGAAAAAAATATCTGACAAGATCTAAAGTAAAACAGTGAAAAGGTGTGAGGGCATTTTAAATTGTCTTGACAACAGGAACTCACTCTCTCCTTCCTTGCGGTCAGCCCCTGTGGCTCCATCTGCCACTCCCGAAGCACCGGCGGCAGCGGCGGCTGCCAGCTCGGTTAGTGGCCCCGCCAAATTGTCTATGCTGCTGGCAGCTGACAGGCAGGAGGGTGTGGAGGCAGGGGAGATAACTGAGGCGCTGACCACGGTGGCCTGGGGCTTGAAGCAGCTGGGCAGGGCGTCAGGCGGCATGGCATCCATCAGCAGGGCGCGAATGTCATCAGCCTGGAGTGATGAGAGAGAAAGTTGAAAAAGAGAATGACACTCTTTTTTACCACCAATCATTCTGGGCCCCATCTCTTACACACGGAATAATTTAATTCAAGTCGACTACCAAGCACAAATGCAGCCACAATTACTACTTCTCTTATTCCTATTTATCAGTTTTCATGTTCCAAAACTTTGCTGTTCAATAGCTGATTTGAGCACAACAGCTCATTCTGCAGGATCACAACTGTAACTTAAGACTTCAGTCATCAAGGAAAAAACAATATTTTGTTGAAATTTCCTTCAAAAAGGTACCAGAAGCCAAGCTTTAGATTTCAAGTTTGATATCACAAATTTCATGACTATTTCCCAGGCTGCTGATTACTGTGGAAACCCCTGACTTAAGTTATTACCGTGGCCAGGTCCAAGGCAGTCTGGCCCTCCTGGTTCTTCATGGTGGGGTCGGCTCCATGGGCCAGCAGCAGGGCGCACAGCTGGGTGCGACCCTTCTGCGCCGCCTCATGCAGGGGTGTGAATGCCCATTTGTCTGTTGCATTCACACATGTGTTGTATTTGATCAGCAGGGCTGCGATGTCAACGTGCTGTGGGAAGAGAAGAAGGGGAACACATCAGCAATGATGGTTAGATATTGTAGATAATGGCATTTTATTAAAAATGTTATTTGGCCACTTTGCTTCACCATGGAGGGGAGCATGGTACTGCCAGCACAAAAAGGCCCTAAATCACTTGCTAGTCTCTTCTCATCTGAGGTTCCTCCATGGAGTTTGAATGGAATTGAATCCATTCAATTCAGAGTCCCTCTCGATCTTTAAGAGAGGGCTAAAAACCCAGCTCTTTAGGGAACACCTTTTCACATAATGGATTGTGTAATCCCCCATTTAAAACAAACACACAAACAAAAAAAAAAAAACCTGCTTCTATGCTTTCTTCCGTCCTCTGTGCACTTTATGCACTCTTTGCACTGCCTTGTAGCACCTATGTCTTTTGGACGAGAAACAGAGCTTTATGACAATTGATGTCATTGTTCTCTTCTGAATAGATCTTTGCTATATAAAAATCTCATCTGTACGTCGCTTTGGACAAAAGCCTCTGGCAAATGTGAATTGTAATTGTAATTGTCTGGAATATAGATTCTGTCACAGGCAAGCTACATGCCACTAAAGTCAATTTCTGTACATGTATGACATTTGGTTATTGAGGTGAAGGTGCTTCTGTTGCTGTAACTAACCCCATATGAGGCAGCGTTGTGGAGAGGGATGAGGCCTCCTTTGTCCTGAGCGTTGACATCAGCTCCATGTTCTAGGAGATACTCTGCCACCTCAAGGTTGTTGTAGCCAGCTGGGGAGGAAGGCAGAGGCATGCAGGCATGAAACCTTTTATGTTCTAACATTCAGCAAAAGAACAGCAACTAGGATGTCACAAATTCTCAAAATACTGTCTTATGTCATTTTCCATTTTGTGAAGAACAATTACAAAAGTTCAATGTTTGAAGAGTAAACCTCTACTAATAATCACTAATCAAGCCTCCTGTTTGTATACTTAACTTATTTTCATAATTATATAAATACTATATAAAACTTTCAGTGTCTGTGGTGGAGTACAGTGTACTGTCATGTCCATTTTTTTTTTTTTTTTTACAGCAGGAAGTCTCTGTTACCTGCAAGGTGCAGCGGTGTGGAGTTGCGTCCCTGGGTGTCTCTGCAGTTGATGTTCTCTGGAGAGCAGAGTTTTTGGACACGGGCCAGGCAGCCTTTCTTGGCAGCATCCAGCAGGGCAGCATCACCCCTCAGGAGGTCCTGGATGTCTGTGTCTCCATCCTTCACCATGTCCAGTGGCATGTTGCCATCACGGTTCTTCTTGGTTGGGTCTGCTCCGTGCTGCAAAGTACAAAGGGGTGTTTTTACTCACTTTCAGGTGAGTCAAATCTGTGGATTCTATTGACCTCTACTGGTTAAAAGTAAGAATTCCAACATAGAATTTACCACCTACACAAATCTCTAGAAGAGTGCCAGTAGATGTGTGTGCAGGTCTCCACTGCAACTATTAAAAGACTGTGGGTGTATTACTTATAAATTGTTGTCAAATTCTCCTTAATCATTACAGCAATCAGTAAAAACAAATGACCCCAATGGAATCAAGACTAAACAGCAATACTTAGTGACAGCTGACTATGAGGGATCCTCACTTTGAGCAGCAGTTTGCAGATCTCATATTTGCCCTTGGCAGCAGCCTCGTGCAGTGGAGTGAACTTCCACAGGTCAGCCACATTCACGGAGGCCCCATGTCTGACCAGCAGCTCAGCCACTTCATAGTGACCGTAGGAACAGGCATTGTGGAGGGGAACGAGGCCGCTGGGGAGGAAAGTCAAGGATGAAAATCTTAAGTTTTGAAGTAGTTTAAAACCTCTGATTAACACGTGGTCTCAAATAATAAACTAGTCCAAGAAAAAAAAAGTATGTCAGTTTGCTGGTGACAGTATTAGGGATCGACTAATTATTACAGTGAGTCAAAGCACCTCCATGGATCACTGGATAGTTGCTGCCACCCTCCTCCACACCATATCAATGTGTTTTTACTTAGATCTCAGCAATATGAGTGAATAAGCTGGTCTAGTGGGAGAGAATGCTGAAAGGCTGCGCACCACTTGGTGTTACTAAACTGGGACTAAAGAGGGGTTAATACTGGAGACATGAACAAGGTTAATATGGTTACAATTTTTATTTCGGCAACAGCTACATTTCATTTTCAGTGGCTTTATTCTTTTTTTTATTTAAATCAATCACACATCTAAAAGAAAAAAATCAATATCGGTTGATGACTAGTCGGCATAGCATCAAACAATTCTCGCAGCTCACAGCATCTTGCGCTTCATTAAGTAAAGGTCTCATAGGATTAATATTAAAATCAAACAGCAACCAGCATGACTGCAAGATCCATAATGTTACATCTTGCACTTTTGAAGATGTTTTTAATACCAGTAAGCGTGAAATATAAAATCAATTTTGCAACTGAAACATTCAAAACATACAACGAATCACAACATTTTTTGACCTCTTTGACACTGAATTTGGCACTTAGAATGCCATATTTTAACTTTAAGACACTCCAAGGCTTGAGTTTAAACAACATCAAGACATTTTAAAAAAACACCCCCAAGACTTACAGTCACCCTAAGGACTGTAAGTCTTGGAGCAAAGTCTTAAATGAGTACCCGGTAATTTTGGCTGTTGATGCAAATAAATACTTGAGATTAGTGAAGTTCATGAAAAATCAAATGATTCAAGAATTATTGTTTGTTAAGTGACATGTTGATCATCGCTAATGGCACTCAACAGGACGTTTGTGTAGATACTACTTTGGAGGGGAACTGAAATCATCTACAGGGGATAGTCCGTACATCAGACCACCCACACTTCTGGGCCCTACTATTTACTAGTTTTTCTGTTTTTTTTTTTTAAAAGAGCTGTAGCAAAGGGCACACTGGCAGCATGTCAGTGTAGTCACCTTACTGTGGTGAAATCTGATACTGTAATGTCACCTTGCTAAGCTGTATATGACTATAAGCCAATCAACTGACAACAATGCAGCCGGCGTGTATTTGTAAAACAACCTCTATAGCTCGATGATGTGCTTGTCAATCTTTATGTGTGGAAACACTTACTTACAAGTGTTGGTGAGGGAATAATATCTTTTCTGTGGTGCCTTTTGTGGGCTGTGTGGTGCAGAACATGTGGGGGTGCTTGCTGCAGGCTTGGGTGTAACAATGATCGATAGTTTTATGAGAAACTCAATCCATAAAAAAAGAAAGAAAAAAAAAAGATCGAAACATGCATCCTGACTTGGGATATTAAAAGTTATTACATCATCTCTGCAGATGCAGGATGGTAACAACAGCAAACTCACCCCTTGTCTTTAGCATGGACGTCAGCTCCATGGTGCAGCAGATACTCCACCACAGCCACTCGGTTGTAACCAGCTGCAAAGTGGAGAGGGGTGGAGTGGCGGCCCTCTAAATCGCGGCAGTTCACGTTCTGAGGAGTGCACAGTTGCTGCAAAGCAGAGAGACATCATGAAAAAAAATCAACTGTAAGCACTGTGCTCATTCAAAACAACTGAATGTGGTGTGACACCAGCTTCACCAGGCAATGAAAATGAAGTTCAGCAATGGTTGTGCATGTATTAAAAAAAATCACTACAACTGCTATGTGGAATAAGAAATTAACAAAGTATGGTAAATGTGCTCGAAACTGCTGAAAAAGCAAAACGCCGAATACAGTTGTGTGTAGAAGTGTTTAGTTGTGTGTAGAAGTGTTTAGAAATAACTCTCTCATTATTAAATAAGGTATAAGGTATTAAAGTATGAGTAATTGATTTCACGGCAGTTCACCGGCTGTCCCCTAAGGACAGCAGGTAAGCAAAATGTAAACAAAAACAAAACAAAATGTGAAGTCCAAAAAGCTCTAAACCACCACTGGTACAAAAAGATTTTGAAAACTGATCTTACCTGCACTGTGTCCAGATCTCCAGCTTTGGCCGCCTCCAGAAAACGATAGTCAACATCAGAATTCCGGGTGGGAACATTTTCTAAACCAACAGTGAAAATTTCAAGACAGAGAAAATTAGCACCGCTGATTCAAACATCATCCATACATTGTGGAATACTGTAGTATTCCACAAATTTCAATATTTCACAGGTTTCACAAGCCAGTACTGTCAACTTGGATTTATTAAGATAACTTTGTGACAATTAATCTGTTATGGGATTTTAAAAAAATCTAAAAAAAAAAAAAAAAAATCAGAGCATTCTGGTATCTGAACATTACAAGTCAAAGCTCAGAAACTGGTGAAAATTGTGTCACCAGTGCCAGAAGCTCGGTGTGTAGTTACCATTGAGAATCTGCTGTACAGCCTCGTTGCCCATCTGGGCGGCCGTGAAGCCCTGCAGGGACACAATGGAGGGGTCGGCCCCGTAGCTCAGCAGCAGCCTGCAGGTCTGGATGTGACCTGCCAACGCCGCCCTGTGGAGAGCCGTCTGGCCCAGTGTGTCGACAGCATTCACCTGAAGGAATCAGGGATTAGTCAGAGATTTAGTTAGTAACATTGATTGTATTTGTCAAGCACTGGGAAATTGTTAGTCGTTTATTTCCCCCCCTCCAGATTACAATCGCTAATTTATCAGCAGGCAGTGCAGAATGAAAAATGTAAAGCCGAACAAGGGATCCACGGACCTTTGCTCCATGCTTCTGCAGCACCTCCAAGATGTCGTTGTGAGCTCTCTCAGCAGCAACATGCAGGGGAGTCATAAAGCTGTCAAGACACAGGTAGGAAAAATATTACAATCCAGAATAGTCCATTGCTTGTTGAAGCCCTTTAGTCTTAGTCTTAATTTTCTTCGTTGTGGATGCCTTGTTTTCATTGTTTCTTTTGAGGTAAAATATTTTTAAAGCCCCTTGGCAGTTTTCCCCCTTTCTATGCTAAATAAATTTAAAATGTGGAAAATAAATATGGAGGTCTTACTCTTTGTTCTTCTCATTGATGTTGGCACCTTTACGCAGCAGCAGCTCCGTCACCTGTTTCCGCTTAGGATGGGGTGAAGCCACAGCACAGTGCTGCAATACACAACAGCACTGAGTTAGACTCTTGGAATAACAAGAAACAATACAATAGTAAAACAGTACCAGGCTGAAGATTGTTTTTTGAACATTTTTTAAAAACCTTTAAAAAAAAAAAAAAAAAAAAAATCCCCAACCCCATTTTGCCTTGTCAGTGCAATGAAAAATGTTTGTGTTGTAGTTCCTGTTATGTTTATCTAACAGTCATTACAGTTGAACTTATTCAGGAAACCAAGGAGGTTTCGAAATTCAAAATCTCTACGTTTTCTGCCAAATAAAGGACTTTAATTAATAAGATCTGATTTCTACTGCCACCATCTATTGAAATTTCAACTTTCATGTTTCACTGTGTGAACTGAAAGTGATTCTGAGCCCCAACAGTGATTGATAGAAAGTCCTGGTTCTGACCAGAGCTGTCTCGTTGGTCTGAGGGTGTTTGAAGCTGATGATCTCCAGAGCCAGGGTCTTCTTCACTTTGGCCATGTCAGCCTCCCGGGCCGCCTGCAGCAGCGAGTGACCTTTGAATTCATCTGCAAATTAAGGGAGGGAAGAAAAAAAATTAAACGAGGATGTCATGCATAACAAAAAGGACTGACTGTTTCCCCTGAATTTTGTTTTTGGCAAGACAGACGAGCCTTTGAAACAAAACTTAAATTGTAAGACACATGCTATCTTCCATAAATGATGCAATACTCATTTGGACCAACAGGAAACATCCCAGTTTCCTGGAAGTCATCATGGTCTAAGCTGTAACAGTACTGTCCCCTTTGACCAATTACTGTAATTTTTAAAATACCAAAGCGCAGCACTGAGGCGCCATCATTTGCACGAGGTTCATCAAAACATGATCACTGTTCTCTGAAATATCACGAGTATGAACAAATGAAAGGAGATTTCATTATGGAAACTTCATAATCAAAATGTTGTATCACTGGCTGACCATTATCAGGTTTAAATTTAAAAAGGTCAGTGTCAGCCTGGTGTATATACTGTGTGTGTGAGAGAGAGAGATTAAAAAGTTTTCTTCCTTCATTATTGTGTGTGTGTGTGTGTGTGTGTGTGTGTGTGTGTGTGTGTGTGTGTTATTGAGAGAGACTCACAGGTGAGCCTCTCTTTGAGCTCTGGGGTGGGAGCCATGTCCACTGCACTCTTGCTGTGGCAGTTGAGCAGGGTGGGGTCAGCCCCGTGGCTCAGCAGTAACGAACAAACTTCCACTCGGTTTTTAGATGCCGCCTCGTGGAGAGGAGTGAACTGCCACAAATCCATGGCATTCACACAAGCTCCATGCTGCAGAGGGAACAGGAAAGATTAGGAAAACAAATAGTCATTTAGTCAGTGGTGATTAAACGTAGAAATGTAACTGATTGTGTGAAATGGGCATATGATATTGTCTGATATCAATGTCAAGCCCTTGAACAGAATCAAAATCATATCATGGCAGACTGTGATATTGGGGGAAAAAACAGATTTAATAGTGCACTGTCCTTAAGCTGGTGATGTACAGCCCTAGTGATCACACAAACTGCAAGATCTAGTCATCCAAAATCACTTAACGATTCATCCAGAACCGATTCAAGCATAATACAGAAACAAATTCAACCTTGCTTTTTTTCCCCAACACTACTTCCATTAATTGTTACACCCTTTTAATTATGTGCACCCACTTGCCTGTGACATAAATGAGCATAATATACAGCCACAGCAAGTATACACATATTTCTATGCCTTTACACATTTGACTGGGATTTTATCTTGATCAAGTTTGACTTTGTTGTACATTGCTACCTTTAATTTCATAATTCAAGTTTAAAGTAAAGAAACTGTAACTTTTTGGGCCTTACTTTGAGCAGAAGCTCCGTGACCTCAAAGTGACCGTAGGAGCAAGCATTATGAAGAGGAACCAGGCCGCTATGGGGACAAAACAGTCAAGTTAGCCACATGAATTTATTATGACAGATGCACCCACTACTGATCAAATATCCATGAAGTTTGCAGCCTAGCTGTGGGTATCTTTTCATATGTCCTACCCTTTGTCCTTGGCGTGAACGTCCGCTCCATGCTGAAGAAGGAGCTGAACGATGCGGACGCGGTTGTAGCCAGCAGCCAGGTGGAGAGGGGTGGACTGGAAGAGAGGATAGCTTGTTAAAACAAAAATGATTAACTGATTCAGTGTGTGCTGCCTTCAGGACGGCCACGAGAGTGAGCGGCTGATTAGGGCAAGAAGCAATGTGCGGCGCCAGGCTACACTCTGTGAGTTGCAGATGAATGGCGATGCAAGGTCAATGGAGTTCTCAGAAGATCCAGCGACAAAATTCACTGACTGTCATTGCTCTTGTCTGACCTCAGAGAGTGACAACTGTACCAGGAAGCATCAAATAGTCACCTACCAGTGAGCAAAATTAAAAAGAAAAAACAGTATATTCATATGTCTTGGAAGTTTAAAAATCAGATGTAAATGGTGACCTGGCTGGTTTCTGTTAATGAAAAATTCAGAATTCCTAATGGCTGGGTGGGAATGCAAGGAATGAGCAGGCTGAGTGTTTTAGTACGCATCTCTGCAGGCCATTAAAACAGAATAATCACATGGCTTCCTTTCAGCCAAACAAATGAATGTTAGTGTAAGCAGAGCTTCTAAAAAACACAATTCCAGTAGCATCCATTCTCTACTCCAAAATCTATCTAGGTCTAATTTACAATCAAAAGCAGGAAAATCATTCAATTCAACTCCCATGCAGAGGTATCAAGACAAACCCCAGAAAGCCCACTGTTAAAACTCAAGCCACAGTGACAGAATGTGCTGGACAAGAGAGTCAAGTCAGCGTAGCATCATTCAGTGTTGGATGACATGAGCAATCAAAAGCAGTTCAACTCATTGCCACAGATGGTCGCACAGCACTAGAATGAGCGGTGAAATGCAGTTTTCCATTCATTACTGAATACCAACTGATCCAAAAGGGAATGTGAAGAAGACAAATTTCACATAAACACATTCAAGATTGACAAAATGCAGGGGAGCAGGCCTTCAGGCATGCATGAGTCATCATCAATAAACGTAAATCAAACACTGACTTAAGAGCAAGTGACTAGAAAGTTGGAAGTGTGGGTGAGTGTGAGGAGGAGAGGACAGATGCTGAGAAAGCAGGCAATGGAGATTTTTGAGCTCCTCTCCAAATCCAAAAAGGGGGACGCTGTCATCCCGACACCAAACCAACTCACACAGCACACGCACACGCACGCACACACGCACGCACACACGCACGCACACACGCACAAACAGAGGAGCATCAGGGTGGGATAGATGAGTGACCCGTAGACCCAGGTCCATGATGTGCAATTAACAAGTGACAGCCAGCTTATTGGTCAAATAAAAATAATGGATTAAAAAGGAATTTGAACAAAAAAAAAAAAAATCACAACAGTGCATCAATCAAGTGGCTGTTATCAAGGTCCACTTACCAGCATTTTTTGGGATGTTGACTGATCGACAAATGTTGCCAGAGTCACACGGAAAACAAAACGAAACAAAAATTACAAACTGATAGTATCTGTTCACAGCAATCCAATCCTTCCTTTAGTCATTGACACATAAAACCTAGTTATGATCCACTGTCTGATCCCTCAAACATTGCCTAAATTCAGAGTGACAGCAGGGTACAGTGAGTAAATAGCTGGAGGGGGAAAGTGACTTCTTGTCCACCAGTTTTCTCCGTGGCTCTCTGAACAGGCAGGGACTTGTTAATGCTGCCCAGAGGTTAAATCCCAGACAAGTGTTGGAAACTGGGCCACACTGAGGTGCAGAAATCGCTCAGCGCTGACCCAATCTGCCGCAGCATAATGACTTAGTTCATGCAAACTCTAAGTATGCAACAAAACCAAAAGAGTGAGGAAGGAGTAAGGCTATGACTGATGAGCAAGATGAGTGAGAAATGTGGTTAGGAATGTAAGAAATAAGTTACTGGGCATTCAATTTGTCCACTAAGGGACTTTGTTAGCATCAGGGAATTACCGTGGCACAGTGCAACTGCCAACTATGCTTGCCAAAGCCTGTTCATGTGCAACTGTTTGTCACTGGTATTTATGAAAATAAGAAAGGGCCTTTTTACCAGGTGAGAGAGGGGTTGTCCTCTAATAATTAAATGCTGATGGGTAAGGCATGAGGAACAAAAAGCATAAAAGACTGTGGGAGTAAATAAAACCGGTGCCAAAAGGCATGAGGGGGTGAAATGCACAAACAAAAACATCCAAACCTACACAGAAATTAGCAATGCTAAACAATGACATTAGACATTGTGTGGGAAAGGGCAAAAAGTGCATCTTGGTGCCTTCATCTGGTACTCAAAACAAACAAAAGCAAAATCACATAATCCCAAACAAAATATTCTGCACCCCCTAGACACTGTCTGCATTTTAATCTGACTGGCAGTGAAATCCTAAGGAAGCACCACGTATTACACTGAAGTATTACTGTGCAAATTTTAAAAAAAGCTGTATTTTACTTTGTAAAACTTGGGGCTCTTGGTCTGAAAAGAGGGGTAAGATTCTGTGTGTCTAAATGGATTTCAACATTAGGTCTCAAATGATTCTGCTCAAGCCCTTCACATGGAAAAGTGATTATCGAGGTGGGAGAGAAAATACTGCTGCTGGGATACCTGGCGGGCAGAAACAACATAGTCCAAACATCCTGCGAAACATCATACCACTTTTTATTTATAACCAAAAACTTTCACAACTGTAAATAAAAAAGGAATAAATGGCCTACTTTAGTAAATAAAACAAAAATCTCCAAAGAGCCTCAATTCAACCTAATCAGTGTCTACTTCCTCAAACAAAAAAATCATTCAGACACAAATGACGGCAACCAACCTAACGGGATGGAAACACAGCAGACACAAACTGAACTGTTTATGAACTGAAGAGAAAGAAAAGACATGGAAACGACAAGTTAAACCTACACGCAGTGGAGGATTAATGACGCTGTGTAAGGCAGAGGAAGAGATGTTATGACAGAAGCAAATGGATTTAGAGAGATGGGTCTGCTGACAGAGTCACACATGCACCATTAAAGGGGAAAAAACCTATATCTATGTATGCAGCACAGCGGTTTGTCTGAGTTAAGGCAGTCCCTGGTAAAAATTTCCCCCCTAATCCAATGACTTAAATCCTCTTCATACTGCATTACAGAAACTAATCCAGCCACAATCAGATGGTAGGATCCTCTACATACGAATTGCCTAAGTCAGGAAGCTTCTTGCTACTTTTTGCAATGTCTTTTCTGCCGTATAAGGAATTAGCAACATAAAGTATCTAAGGTAATACGGAAGATCTACTGCAGGCCTCAGCTGACGTCTTACCTTGCGGCCGTCGCTGGCATGACAGTTGACATTTAGTGGAGTCAGCAGTGCCATCAGCTTTTCTTCGTTCCCACTCCTGTTGTAACATGGCAATGAACAAAATGAAGGTTCATCAAGACTACAGTCACAATGATTAAAGATATAATGTGACTGTGTTGAAAATTCCCATAATGTACGGCCAAGATTTGTTAAAAAACGATGTTTCCTTTAAGGTGCTTTGCTTGGGCTTTTTTAAAAAAAAATTTCTGATCAATGCCACAGTGGTTGTTGGTGGGTTAATTGTAATAAGACATTTTGAACTTGGGTTTCGCACAATTATAGAGAAACACAGTATTGTAATCACTTCCCTGTGATTCAAATGAGAACTCTGGAATTATATGGTCTAAATGACATTTCAAAGGCTTTCTCCTAATGAGAATAACTTACTAAACACTAAATACGAGAAAAAAAAAAGGTTAACAATTGCTTTAATCCAGAAACATTGGAACCAGACTTCGAAAAGCCATTTTGGTGGGGACCACTTGCTTTGCCTCTTCTGGTAAAAGCTGAGTTAGTGATATTAACTGCTCTTTTTTAATTCTTATAATTTATATTGCTGAAAACATTTCAGGTTGCAAACATGCAGAGCTTCCCACAGCTCTGCATACTAAACAAAACAATACCTCATTCTTGTCTGGAAATATACCTAAACTATGGAGCAGATTTAGCAGCAACATGTCATGTGAGTCAAGTAAAACTGGCACGCTGTTGTAGCTTATGCTAAAAATACCATCCTGTGTGAACTGATGGAAACTATAAAGTGACAGATAGGCTAAATGACACAAAATCTCTCTTTCATGCCGCTGCAAACCATGATGTGGTCTCCGCGTGTAATTACCCAACAAGGCATTCTTCACTGTGGTTGTTGATGCTTCTTAGACACCCACAATAGAAACTGCTGGGCTTCATACCCACAAGCACATGAAAAACATTCTGTCCAGAATAAATTCTAACATGACATAGAGAGAAAAAAAACACAGTTAAATAGGATTTATGTATCATAATGATCTGACACCCACCTTGCTGCTTCCAGGAGCTCATCCTTCTTGTATTCACCTAAATAAAAAATACTAAGATCAGAACTAGGCAGACCACACATACTCCCACAAAAAGACACACAGATTAAATTTCGGTCAGTGCTTCATGTACTATACTAACATGTGTTTTTATGCAAGGCAAAACCGCATATGAATGAAAATGAGTGTTAGTTAATTTGGTTAGTAAACATTATTCTTGGCAGGCCTGTTTTTTTTAACCAGCTCTTGGCGGGTGAGCCAAAAAGGTCATTTTGACCACTACTCAAGCAACCAGAAATCTTTGGTTCATTTGCTGTCAGACAGATAGGCCTAGTATTTTACAACGGTACTTTCTACTGGATCCTTCTAATGATGCTGATCGAATTTCTGAAGCTAGTTCTGCTCATTATGGATCACTTACGATAGCAGTGCCAACTAGTCTAAAATGTAAATGTGACAGGAGTGAATGAGGGGCCCCACCAGTGAGCACAGCCTTGGCTGAGGGGTCAGCCAGATCTAGTGCAGATTTGCCATCAGTGTTGCGGATGTTCGGATCAGCCCCATGCTGGAGTAACACTGAATGGGAGAAAACAGAGAGGTATGACTGCAAAGAACTATATTTTCTACAACACATTTTTAAAGATGTATAGTAAGTAAGTATCAAATTTGACTCATATCCGTGGAGACAAAGGTGGCATATCAGTCATTAAGAGCCCTCACCAGGGACAAACATATGTTTAAAAAAAAAAAAAAAAAAAAAAAAAAAAAAAAAAAAAGAACAGTAAAGGAAAAACACTATTTTCAGTTAAAGTTGCCATTCACTAATGCCCACAACTATCCCCCAATATTTTGTAAAGCATGCCATATGTCATAAGCTTTTTACCTCTTACCCAATTTTTGCCATTTTTAAAACAAACCTGAAATTAAGCTCTGTTTCAGCTAACAAAGACATGCTAAAGAAAAACATGAGGATGTGACAAAGTTTGTAACGTGTTTTTGAGATTTATTTCCTACAGAGTAAGCATTTAAATCTACCGTGTTTGTTCTTGGGAGGCATTTTTTCTTACTACATATACATTTCCTGGAGAACTATCATGTGTGCTAATGGCAGCACTACACTTTATAAAACTAATTTTTATCAGTGCAAAATCATCCTGAGCAAAAAAGAGACATTATTGATATGTACACAAGGTTGAGAATGAGTGTGTATTTATCAAGCCCTGTTAAACAAGTGCCTGGTGCACCTTGCACCAGAAGGCAGACTTTATTATCCACTTTTCACAGTTGGTGGATTCCAAAATGCAGCAGCCACTGGCATCATTTTAACAACCAGTGTGGTTTATAGATCAGACAACAGCGTAGTTGGTCAGTAAGGGAAACACAGAACTCCATACAAGCCCTGTGCTGGCAACCAATTGCAAAATCTGAAACCTTAAAAATCCAGGCTACTGGATCAGCTTTTGCTTGACTATCAATTTGCAAATGTGCAAAGAAAATCAATAAAGGCTATAGAACACTCACACATCCCCGGACTCAAATTTTGTTTTATGTCTTACCAATGCACACATCTATCTTGCCCTTGATGGCAGCCTCATGCAATGGAGTGTAGTTCCAGTTATCCCTGGCGTTGGGGTCTGCACCCTGACACAGGAGCAGGCTGACCACTTCGGCGTGGCCAAACGAACAGGCGTTATGCAGGGGAATGAGGCCTCCATCATCCCTGGCGTGCACATTGGCCCCTGTCTGCAAGAGGTGCTCCACTACATCTTTTCTGCCAAAACCTGAAAGAGTATTAAAACCACAATTGACTTTAGCTTTCCCTCCATATCTACTCAGTACTGGTGGGTTGCACCATGATTAATTAACTAATGGCTAAGGCTGATGATCATCCTTCTGAAAACACACAAGCTAGCATGGCAGAATTTCTACTCCATTAATTTATCCCCAAAGCATCACAACTGATCAAACACTAAGTGCTGGCACAATATTGACCTAGTACAGAAGATTCTGTTCATAACAAGCTTACACATTTATCTAAACCCACAGTGGGTAGGAGGAACAGTTCCATGTAGAACTGTTAACCCTCCCATTACCTTCAAATTTTACTATTTTTTATTATCTGGGGTCAACTGGGGTACACCAAAGATCTTGTGGTAAAGATATTATAGCACTACAATAGTTATGGCTAGGTGAGGGCCCTAAAGCAGAGGGAGGCTTTATGAAGATTATACATAAATATGGCGTGTCACAGTTCCTCAGTGTCATCCAAAACAACTAAAAAAAAATGTATAATGTACATTTTTTCCAATATGTTTAACGCAACTAAAAAAAAAAAAAAAAAAAAAGCCTGGGAAAGACATACTAATGCGTACAAAATATGTAAAGGGCATTGAAAACATATCATTATGTTGATTTTGTTTCCCCACTTGTCCCCATTAGATTAGGAAAAGTCATGAAATGTGAAATAAAAAAACAATGTTATCGTGTATGTCGAGACGTTGAACACTGAACGGGGTAAAACTGACCGCAAAGCTAACAGGAGGGTTAAGTTTACAGATTTTCTGTTTTCTAGCAAGTCAAGCTAACAGTTGGAGCTATAGGGGCTGGAGACACTGACGGCCTACTCAGTTTAGTTTGGGGAAATGTGGCTTTAATTTGCTGTCAAACGTTAGGGGGCTATTAATTCAGAGAATAAACGTAAAAACGGAGCCAGCAAGAGCGAACATAACAACTTTTAACTAGCTGTAAATACGTCGAACAAGAGGCAGCTTGTTAGTAGCGATGTTGGCTAGCAGTGCTGTTGGCTAGCGTTTACGTTACAGACGATGTCGTATCGTTAGCTTACTAGCTTAGCTTACCCGCAGCGAAATGAAGGGGGGTTGATTTTCGGCCGGCCATGTCCTTTGCGTTTACATTTACCGAGTCTACAAGTCTCTTTACTCGAGAGACATCTCCGTTGCGACAGGCTTCGAACAATTCCCTGAAGGCCCCGCCGATGCCGCTGCTGCCGTCGGTGGGGCTGGCGGCTCCGGAGCCCGGGCTGGAGACGCTGCTGCCCCCGCCAGAGGTTGTTGTGGTGGAGCTCGCACTGCTCGGCAGGACCGACACTGGCAGGTCCGGGGAGGCCAGAGCCAGGTCCGCTCCGCCGCTGCATTCCCGTTCACTCTCCGCGGCTCCGACAGCCGAAGTCAACAGAGCCATCGGCGGCGAGCCCGGAGGACCGGCCGAAAGGGAGTTGTTTCGTGGCGGAGACTGTAATGTACTTTGCTGTTGCTGCTGCGAGGAGCGACGAGACACCGCCATTATCGCAGCTCTCAGGCAACAATAATAGCCGTCCCTCGTTTCCGGTGAAAGTGGTCCTGTTTCCTGTCCGTGGTCGCTCACTGCAGAATCACCCACACAAATGTGTTATACTGTAACAACAAATGATCACACACAATGGGAAAAAGCTTCTCACATTCTAATCAAACAACATTACGGGCCCAAAACATCATTTTTGGGCTGCTCAATGAAAGCATCAAGCCGTCACCCAGTGGTCTTGGATTTCACTTAGTCCAACTGTTTTTTGTTTGTTTGTTTGTTTATTATTATGAGCATACACCTACATGGACATATTCTAGTCTATAGATATTTCGCAGATATAGTTCATTATACATATAGTCTATGTAAATGTTCAAAGGTTCAAATGTGAAAGGCCTATAGATATATTTTAATATATTTTATATTTCACTATTATCATAGGGTATGCAGTTTTTTTTTTTTCTTACATTTTTGGTATTAAACGACTTCATTTTTGTTACTTTACTTTTCTTACTTGTGACTGGGATCAATAAAGTCTATCTATCTATCTATCTATCTATCTATCTATCTATCTATCTATCTATCTATCTATCTATCTATCAGCTATGACAGAAAAACTAACTTCAAAATGTGGGCTTCACTTCTTAAGCACATTATTTCTGTCGGGAAAAATTAAACTTCCAACTGTAACAAGGCAGTTTATACATGCACGTAGGTACATTTACTCAATTACCGCACCACCCTGGATTTCACTGGTGCCTGGTGTTAGTAATTAACACAGCGTATTAACAGCAGTAGGGGCCGACTAATCTCGGCTAAAACTGCAGCCCGCATTAATCACGCCGTCCTGCGTGTTTAACTCATGCCATCCTATGAGGGGGCTAGACACGAAGTGCCATTGATTCCAATCTTAAAACTGCTCTAAACACATAGTGGTATTGGATGAAATGAACCTAGCCCGTATTCGAAGACCTCAAGTGAGTTGCACCGTCGCCGTTGTCATGATATAAGACGGATGAAGGCGACAGTCTGTTCTGCTAATCGACTTTCAATCTGTCTAAAGCAATAAAACAACGGTAAGAAAACATGAGTCAGCCATGGGTAATGTCATACTACTGATGTGATTTCCAGCAGTGACTAATTAATGCTACTCTTGAAATAGTATTTTCACAGCAGTTTTAACATTTGAGGGCAGTAATGTGGCGAATATATATTTAGGGCCATTGGCCTAATTCTCAGGCCCTAAAGACGAGCTGACGTCCTGCTAACACTGAGTTACAGTCACAACATTATGTCGATCAAACTAAGCCTTGCTGTAATCTTTGATTCGTCTTAAAAGAAGTGCTTACATACGTACACATCCTGATTTAAAGTCAATTTAAAGCTAGAGAACATCATTTTTAGTGTAGCTGAACACACAAGACACATTCAGTAGGTTGGTAAAGGCACTGACAAAAGGTGCTAAATCTACACACAGCACAAAAAGTTAAATGTAAACATTGCTCACTCAACTTTGATCAGTTTTACTCTAAATGGAGCATAACTTTAAAAATGATCATCAAAAAACATTTATGTAACTTGAAACTAGGAATTGAGGCTAAAATATCATGGGGGCAAATTTTGAAGTGATACATGAAGACATGTAGGAGATAATTATGTGCTTGCCTTGAAAAGGCAACACATCTTAAAGTCTTGCATATTTAATCTTTTTATTATTTTTATTATTCCACCTTTTTTTCGGCGCGCTACTCCTCCTACAGCTTTGGTTTTAGGCCCACATAATGAATTGGGAAAATGTGCGGCCCCATTGGGAGAAGTGTGCTATTACTTTTATAAGGAATCCGACCCACGGAATTCTCAAAATTCCAATTTTCCTGAAAATTTCGGCCATCCGAAATGAATGGCCAAAACTTTGAAAGGCTCCAGAGCCCAGAGCTTTGGACCTGCGTCCACGCACCAAATACAAAAAATGTGTGTCTTATGGAGAAGAATCGGTGTGTCAATTTTCAAACCGATCAGACTTTGCGATTTCTCATAATTCATGATTTAAATCACGATTTTGCCCTCATAGAAAAAGAATGGGAAATCGGCAGACACTCATGCATTTTCAAAGCCTCACAGCTCCCTCATTCTTTGGCCCACAGACTCCATTCAAAGCTTAAATGACTCAGCAGATGTTCAACTTTATGTGTGTCATCTTCAGTTTTTCATGTCTGCTTTAGTTTGCCATAAAACACAGTTTAAGTTTGGAATTATTTTTGAGCCGCCTCTGACTTTTGAATGAGTGTGTATTGCGTGAGCTAGAGTGGCATTCCTGAGGGCTAGAGTGGAGCAGCCCTGAAAATTCGCCTAAAACTTTTGTCTTTAACTTGCTCTCCTGGCCACAATTTTCACTCCACATGCATAATTTTTTGGAAAGTAGTAGGAAAACTAGTTGTGCTTTGAAAAATGTAAATACAAAAGCAAAGTATCTTCAACTTTTTAAACTGTGACCCTTAACGAGGCAGGAGTGCCAGCTCTCTCCCCCATAGACTCCCATTATATCTGGAATGCAAAGTCTCAGGAGAGAAGCAGAAGGACACACTTTTCCAACTCGCTCTAAGGTGGGCATTTTTGGGAGTTGGAAAATAATTTTGACACAGTTTGAAAGCCCAAAGCCTTGCCTTTCTCATGATACCTTTTATTTTCTGCTCGGACTTACTGTCATTGAGAACAAAGCAGTAGTTTGACCACTACTTTTAGGTGATTTTTCACAGAAGCAGCACTGTCACTCATGCTGTGTGCTTCATAGAGCCTCATTTCTGGCTCCGCCCACACAAGCCCCAGTGGCACAGTGGATAGTGTCTCTGCCTGCCATGCAGGAGACCAGGGTTCAACTCCCCACCTGGGCAAGAGCCACAACACTACACAACCCACAAACAGCATAGGGCTGCTGATTTAGCGCATGTCCAGGCGCTCGCAAGGCAAGCACATCAAAGTTTCTTCAGAAACTTTATAAAGTCTAGTTCTTCCTATTAGGTTGGTTTCGACTGTAGGACCTTTCCCCAGACTCAAGGAACTGTTTCCACCATAGGGACCAGGGTCCAAATTTAGTTCTGGGGACGTTTTGTTTAACCCCCAAAAAGTCCCTGATCAGGGGTAGTGCTTTCTAAAATCCAAGGAACTTTTTGGGGGTGGGACCTTTGGTTAAATTTATTTATCCTTTATTTAGCCAGGAAGGTCCCAGTAGCTGGCTTTCCATTGTCATATGACTACCAGCTAGGCAATCTTTTGAGCCAAGTGGTGCTTATGGTCTGCAGCATCAAACCCCAAGAACAAAAACCATTCATGTTTCCACTCTCGAGCCAACAGCCCCACAATCTTTCCCTATAAACCGCCTGCTTGGTGTAAACGTCACACATCCCACCCATGCGTGTGAGTGGGAGGTAGGAAGTGTGGTTAAAATCTGCAGTGTGCTTTAACTGCCTTGTGCTGAGGCCTCAGTTCATTTTTTTTTTTTTTTCAGTTTTAGGCGGACTTGTCCTGTTTTGTGTTGGATCCACACCACTGCCAGAAACCTGGCTAATGAGTAATGAGATACAAGATCTCTTCTTACCAGGATGACTGTCGCAGATTGGACAAACACACAGTGCCGATGGCTCAACTTGTGTACTGCCTCTTTCATGAAAAGTATTGTAGCACTGATTCAGGACCAAATATTTCTTTATTTGATAACATTAAAAGTAAAGTTAGGCTTCCTTGTAATTTTTTCTGCAGCTTAGATGCCATCCAGTGTCCATTAGGAAGATCGAGGAGCATATGTCTGCAGACCCGGAGACTGCAGATTCAGGCCCGCAGTTTTGGGACCCGCAGTTCTAGGCCCCTCGCAGCGACACCTACAGGACTGGACCCGCAGTTCTAGGCCCCTCGCAGCGCCACCTACTGGACTGGACGACTGACCAAAAAATGGTCAAGCATCTACCCTTTCATAAAATTATGATTTTTTTTTTAAAATCAATTTTTCCAGGGTTTTTCGTTCCATTCTATTTATTAAAATGTTTTTCATTATTTGAAATCATTACTTAATCAAATATTAACCCTTTAAATGCCTGTTTGTATCATATACTACTAATTAAAATTTGTGGAAAAAAACATATACTGAAACTTTTGCCTCATTTAATACACCTCTATATGGGCACCATTAGTTGCACGAAGCACATCAAGACGGTACTTGATTTCTTGCCATGTTCACTGTAGCATAGCCTCATCAATGGTGGCAGTGGCATCAGTGATCTTTTGCTTCAGGTCATTGATATCATACATATCTCATCAATTGCTTTTGTAATAGATTTTTTTTAAATTGTAAAGAGACTTTGTGGACACCCTGTATGTCGGATGCAATATGCCAAGAGTACCAGGATGTTCTACTACATACAGTCAGGCTGTGTCCAAAATCACTCACTCACTCACTACTCCCTACTCACTATATAGGGAATTCAATGTAGTGGACTATATAGTGAACTCAATAGCGGACCGTTTCGGACACTACTTCGCCCGTTGTTCGGCGCCGTTCTGCAATGCATGACAGGATATTTTGCCTGGTTAGTGACCAACGGATGTTCACTACATTTCGCGGTGGATTGTGGGATACATCCAGTGGACTATATAGTGAACATTAATAATCACTAAACATTCGGACACCCCTACAAAATGGTGTAATCACTATATAGTGGTTAGGGAGTGATTTCGGACACAGCCTCAGATTTCGCAGTATGCATTTCGGCATGCTTCTCTGGCCATTCTGACCCACAGTCCTTTGCGCAGCAGAAGTTATGTCGCACTGACTGAGCTGTGTGTACAAGTCACGGCCACATAAGGAAGACACAACACACATCCCACTCACCTGTCAGTGACAGCACAGTATGAAATAGCACCAGCATTTTGACAACAAAATTCAAATATGACACGGGGGACGGCGGCGGAAGTATGCATATACATGCATACTGCATACTACACTACATACTTTGCAAGGGCAGCTGCAGCACATACTAAAAGTAAAAAGTAGAAGTATGTGATTTGGAACAGCCTTTCTCTCACTTTGGCTAGCAGCAGCCACAGAGCTACCTCTGCTTCCCGCCTTGCCACATACACATCATTTAAAAAACGCCCATATTTTGCCTTGGGGGAGCGAATGGCCGGGAAACCTACGGTCTTCCATTTACAGTTTGTTTGTTGTTATTTTTTCTCACCATAACGGTCGGCAACACTCCTCTCTCCTATGCTGTGTGGGTGGGTGTGTCTGTCTCACTGGTGTCAGACCTGCCAATCTTGAAGAAATCTTATTTGTTGGTGACTGATGTCAATGTCAGTCTTGCCAATGGTGCAGAACGTGTGATGAGGCAGCCTGGACATGTGGAGGCAAAGCCATCTCTCCCGACAGCTGTCAAGAAATCTTTGTGGTGTATGTTTCTGAACCTTTTTTTGAGGTGGTTCAGCTATGGCACGCGAGCCTACAATTTTTGTCTGTAATGAATAATTGTAAGAATACAGGGAAACGTGACGTTTACTATTTGCAACACACAACGGTATCTAATAGATGAACGAGTAACCTTGAGGAGTGGTTAACAACACCATCGGGTTAATATTGGGCTAACTCAACGTCTTAATTTTAGCTTTTCAATGTTGTTTGAATTGGCTGAGAACTATAGGGTTGCAGGCGAAGAGCAGTGATGACAAGTGGCTGAGGAGGGCTCGGTTATCTGGTTGGCTTACTTGAGGCACTGAACTGAACTGAAACACTTGGCTAGGCGGGGCAGGTGAACGAGGGGGCGTGAAAATGCAGCGCTCTGATTGGTCAAACATGCATTTTAATAAACTTGTCTACTTAATTACATGACATAATCAAGCTCCTTAACTGACCTTGGAACCGACTTGCTAGCTTAACTTTAATTGTGTGTGTTTTGTTTTGTTATTTTCTCAAGTTGGAGAGAATGAATAAAAATCAAACAATGACACAACCTGTTTTAAGAGCCTGCTATCATTCTCCTATATCCATTTTCTGATGGACTGGGCAAAATTGTCAAGGCTTGATTAATGCTTGATTCAGCAAGGAGCCTTTAGACTCAGCTAACAAAAAAGTAGAATAAGCACATAACTTAATAGTTGAATTTACATGGTTGTTGTCCCAACTCACTGATAAACTAAGTGCCCTGAGAAGCGTGCAGATCTCCGCCAGGTCTATCTCCTCTTCTCTACACTACAGGCTAAACTATGTGCTGAGTAAAACTCTCTGCATCTGTTTAATTTCATGACAAGTAACATGATAGATGACCACATCAAGTGAGCTCTATTTGTAACATCAATAACATTTATTTGTAACAACATGAACAATGTGGAACAAATGTATAAACAACTGGAAAATAAAGTTTAAAACTCAAAAGTCAGCATCTATAAAGCATGGACCTTCCACAGTCCTTTAAACTTAACTGTTTCCTTTACTTTCACCAAGATTTGAAATTGTTGCTGCAATGCAGTAATATAATACAATTCAATCAGGCCTTACTGTTGAGCTGTACTTAGAAATCTTCTAAATGCCAATAACTGCTAGTCATTAGTCATCACTAATTTGTTTCCTTGCATGCCTTTGTCATGCCATTGCCAAGCCTGGATTTGCTGTAATCCACGTGTGTGGGCAGTTTGCTTGGGGCTCTTACTGGTGCAGCTCATAGGAAGTAGAGCTTGTCTGAGAGCTGGATAGCTGGTTCTGAGTGCAGGTATTGGCCACACAAGAAGGCCACTTTATGGGCATACTTGCATGGTGCTGGAACACGAATGGTGCCAGGCCAGTTCCAGTACAAATGGCACATTTTGAAGGTCAGCCTGGTGGGAGAATGGGAGGTAACAATGATATGACTTGTGACATTTTACCTTACCTGCAACTATAAACAAATAATTAAGGTTTTCTGCTGGAAAATGAGCACATCTGCCTTTTCTTACTGCTGTAAGAACTGCACATTTCCATTCAGTCTGTATTGTGCTTGCTCAACAGAAGTTACTAGGCAATCAGCACGCTTTCCTGACTGATTTCAATTGTGTACAAACTGTAAATGGGGAGAGACATTGTTCTGTGCAAGGGCAACTTTTGGGCTTAGTTGGGAACAGTGGTACTATATAAATGCATATGTGTCAAGTCTTTTTACAGTCTTGAAGCCTTTAAAAAATCCAGGTGACATCTGTTACATAATGAGCTACAAGAAAAGTGCGCCTCTGTGGATTATCTTCTGTATATCCCACAATCAACTGACAAGACTACTAATTTTTACATGGTCTTAATTCACAGTCCAGTACAATTTGCCAATAAAAAAGGTAACATTAAAATACAGATGCTTACTGGACTTTGTTTAAAAGTCAGATGGGTTAACAGTGGAAATGTTTATTAGTTTGCATTACCTCTGCAAATGGTCTGGTGAGAGGTTTGTGGAATTGTACACCGAGATGTAGTGTGTAGGAAGTCCACAGCCCTGGCGAATGTGATGTGCCATCAGGTAGAAATCCACCCTACATTGAAAAGCAGAGGCTGCATTAAAAACAGTGGGATCTTTACAATACCTACATGCTTACTTTTGATTTGACTAATAAGTGTGGTGCCCTAACATTTTATCAGTGTACTACACTTGGACTGACCAGTCTTTGTGAGTGAGGGTGTGATCCAGGACAGTCCCTGGTGGAGGGGTGCCAAAGCGGTCCGCAGCCCAAGAGTAGAGAGTGGTACTGATGCGCTTCTGCACCACAATGAAGACCAGCTTGGGCTCATAACTGGGGAAGGTCTGAAAGCATTTGAGCAGCTGTGGGATCTCATAGAGCTCTATCATCTTCAGCTGGCCATCAGACACACCATCCCGGTACACCACAATCTTCTCGGGTAAGTTGTGGTTTACCTGTGCACAAACAATTATAAGCTAGACAAGAAAATTTGTGCTAACAGCGTAATCCAAATATATATTTTCTTGATATTACAAAAATAAATGCTACAACAAAGTTAATCAAATCTGACACACTACTGCATTGTTAGACTAGAGCAGAGGTCCCCAACCCAGTCCTAGTGAGTCACCTGTCCTGCAAGTTTCGTAAACCAACTCCCTTCTCTGCCTTTCTGTAGCTAAGGTAAGCAAAGCTTAAGTACCGTAGCTATGGTAAGCTAACAGGAGGGGGAGAGGAAGCCAGCATGCACACTAGTAGTACACGTGTGTACAGAATATGTGATTGGACTGAGGTAGCAATGCTTCCCCCTGAGGTTACTGGTTGTTTAAGTCGCACTTAGATTGATTTTAACAAATGAGATTAAATCCCCTGTGTTGGTGATTTGTCAAAATCATGAAGAATAAAAGTTACCTACACAAACTAATTGTTTCAGGTGTTCAAGAGTAAAGCTGGAAGACTAACAGGAGGCTCTTGACGTTTAGGTTGCAGACCACTGGGTAAGAGCTATCCAGAATTAACAGTGACAGGTACATGCTTGTGACAAAACAATGTTCTATTTTGGTTGATAACATTAAGTAAGATAGCAGGGAAAATGATAAGTGTTCCTCAAAACTAAAGTTCAACCAACAATAATAAAAAAAACATACCTATCACTACAACCCTTTGCTCAGCTGTTATAAGTGCTTAAGTGGCAATCCTTAAGTTTATACAATACTGATATGTGTAAGGAAATTTGTCCTGCATTTGACCCATCCCAGATACTAGAGGCAGTGGCCAGCTAAAGTGCAGCGCTTCATCTGTAGCCCTTGACCAAGACACTGAGCCAACATAAACAAGAGCACCTGGAGGAAACTGAGGCAAAAATAGGAAGAACATGCAAACTCCACACAGAAAGGATCTGGGTCAGTCAGCATTCAAACCTAGGACATTAAAGCGACAGTACTAACCACTGATAGTAATGGTAGTGATATCTCTAATGCCTAGCGGTCATTATTGTGTTTTTGCGTTTCTCAGAGACAATGGGCTTCGTTCACAAACAATGCATACACACAAATCTGTTTGTAAACCTGTAAATCTATTTGTGAAAAATTCTGGGATTCATCAATATATGTAGCCTAAAATGTTTATTTGCCTTGTTTCCTATGGCTTTTGCTTGACATGATACCCTGATACTTCTTGTAGTTTCTTGTGAACCTGCCTTGTTTACCTCCAACTAGGGCATTAACGTAAAGGTCGACCCATTGAAACGTCTCACCAGAGTCTGTCGAAAGTCAAAGAAAAAAAAAAAAGGTGCCGACCCCCCCTCCCCGTCTCGTTAATGCCCTACTGTGTGCACCGTGCTACTAATTTTGTTGAAATAATTTCTGGCGTTAATTGTCAACAGGAAATTAAGTGATTCTGATATTATACACACAAGTATACATCGTATTTTCCTGGCATTATAGAAGTTGTCATCCAAGGCTTTTGAGTTGATATCCTATTATTTGAGTTTTGCATGAATAATCATTATTCTATTTTCCGTTACACTCTGTTATTTTACTGATACAATAAATACACTGGGAGAATCACAGAGTGTGGAAACTGTGGAAACTGGAAGAAAAGGTCTTTGGGCCAAAAGGGTTAGATGTGGTGGATTTGGCCATCTTAGCTAGTCATTTTACCTCATAGTATTTCTGCAGGGCTGCCACCAGGCAGACTTGGAAGCCATTGATGAGCTCCTCAGTAGGTGTCTGGAAAGTGACTCTGGAGTACCACCGGGTCAGCGAGCTGAGGAAGAGAGTACAAACTGAGTTGCAGATGTATTTCTAATCAGATGCTAATTAGCATTTCCTGTAAAATTACTACCATGACTGCTTGAGGAAAAAAGTGAATTTAAAGTATAATTTTACTGAATTTTCTGTAATGACACTTAGTCCTAATGTATATACACTAGTTGTACACTAGTTTTCTGTTCTGGGTGAACTGTATGGAGTCAAATATCTCTGCATCAAGCAAAAGTGTACCATCTGTTGGACAGATGATTAAGTACCTGAAGTTAGTGGTTTAGCTGTTCAGTAACTGAGTTCCTGCATAGCATTCTGAATGGTGGTTCTCCTTAATACTGAGCAAATAAATAAATAAATATAAAATAAAACAGAATAAAAACTAAAATAAAAAATCAAGGAGGAAACCCTGCCAGTTTACCTGTTGACACTTGCAACAAAGCCCATGACTGATCGATACTTCTTGCTGGTGTCATGGTACACATCAACCCCCACCACCATTAGGTGTTTCTGTTGAAGTGAAGCAAAGGCTCATTATTTGCTCAAAGACTGAAGAAATATCTGTATAATGCTGCTCCAAGAACACTATGATTGCACTTGCACATGTTGAATATGAAGTGCTAGCTTTTTTTGATGTTCAAACATGTCCCCAACTTTTTTCTTCACTTTTTTCTTGCATTATTCTATATCAGACTCCATATTTTAACCAATTTATTTCCTAGACACTTGTCTACAACCCTGATTTTTGGGGTTGTAGAAATGCAGGTATCAGCAAACTTGCCCCCCCTACCATTACTTTAATTTGCTCCAGCTTAGATGAGTTGCACACAACCCACAGCAAATCTATCTGTGGCCCTGGCACCCAGTTATTTATCTATTTATTTATTTTTGTCAAGATATGCACAGTATGTCTACAGATTGTCTCTGTGACAAACTGAGCTCAAACTGTTGCCTCCAAGTCCTGTGGTGTGTCATAAGACCCCAATGTAAGCTGCTGACCAGAAAGAACTCAAATTAGACATAAATCATGACAAATCTCATTGTTACAGGCTAACTATAGAACTGTTATGAAATCACAGAACTGTTTTCAGGCACACAACTATTGTCATTTTTTTTAAATTGAAAATCTTTCTGTAATGCCTACATATAAAATACTGTAATAAATATTTATGTTAAAACTTAATTAGACACAGTTGTGATGAAAATATATAAGAGCAGTTAAAGCACTGGCTGTTGGCCATGGGTGCTAAGTTTGTCCATTCAACCAGTCACTGCAACAGTTAGTGAAATACTGAGAGGTGATAATATATTTTGGCATACATCCAGCACTGCAGACTAAAGTCCTGCTCTAGTGATGAATAACACTTACCAGAGGGACACTGACAGTCCACAGCTCTCCCCCTAGTTTACTGTTCATCTGCAAGAGGATTTTTTGGGCAACACTCCTCAATTTCTGTGGCTGGGAAATTGTCCGGACATTGATGGCCTAAAATGATTAAAGTAAAAGCCAGTGTTGATTAACAAAATTAAGGGAGAACAACTGTAAAATACTTTAAAAGTTGGAAATCATGCTGATAACAGACGCTAAATGACGCTAAAAGAGGAATTAAAGGTTAAAGCAACAGATCATAACCCAAAGTGGTGCATACCGTTTCATTCACTGTAAATTTGGTCATATTCATTGAAAATACTGGCTGCTTTTTATTTTTTAGTACCACCCTTCTTTTCGTTTGTTCGCATCACTTTATAAACGGTTAAATTTCCATGGTGCTGCGCTAATTTTGTGCATTTTAAATACTTTTTCACCTTCCCTGGATGTTACAACAACAGATAAATTGTTTTAACATTCGTTGTTGGTGGTTGAAGGGTATACTATTTGTTTGCTATTGGCCCACTTCTACCGGTTCGAGGCAATGTCTACTCCAGTAGGAGCAGCATTGTTTAACCAGCAGACAGCACTACGAGTCGACCATGCTCTGGCAGGAGAGGCTTGAAGTACTGAAAGAGAGCTTCACAAACCAGATGCAGAGCAGGCATAAAACATGAAAAGAGTAAATATAAACCTGCTATCCATTCTAGCATGTGAAATGTGAGAGCACGGCCAACAAGATGGATGAGCTAGCAGTGTTGATGAGGAGTCAAGAGGGAGTTCAGGGAATCCAACATTATGTGCTTCAACAAGATGCAGCTAGATAACCACATCCTAAATTCAAGCATGACTATCGACAGCTTACTTGACTGTGTGGGCAGAGGGAGACCATTAGGAGCGCAGTTAACCTGGGACTGAGGACACTGTCTGGGCTTCTAGCCATTGTTGACAGGCCCTCTCATCAACTGCACGTTATGGAGAGCCACGGGAACATGTTCAGCAGGAGACCGCTGATTGGAGCCATAGGTCCTTCTTACCCACTACTGTTAGACTCCCCCTTTGTTCTTCTATTCATTGTGATAGTGTTTTGTTGATCCCTTTAAGGGAAAATGATGTTCCAGCAGTTACAATTTCACAAAGACTATCTAAAAAAAGATACACTAGTTGAGATATGAGCCACAGTATAGATTTGTCCGGACCATTTTTACCGATGAAGGAAATTTAAATTGTGGCATCACATTAAGTGAGCGCATTGGGGCAAATCAGGGTTGGACTTTGATGTAAGTGTATGCTTCCGAAACACAATTGCACGTTTGATATGCGGGTGAGAAAACAGCAGTACAGCAGAGGCAGAATCAAAGGATGAAGAAACTGTTCAGAAAAAAGTTCATTGATCATTTGGATATAGTTTGTATTTAAAAGGTCAGAAGGAGGATGAGAGGACAGAAGCCATCTTTCCACTGCCGTACCACTGCAAGCTAGGGCTGTGTGAGCCAGACGGTGTTAATGGCCCTCAGCCTCAAGCCATGAGAACAAAAAACATTCGCATTTCCACTGTTGTGCCAACAGCCCTGCAGTCTCGTCCTGTCCACGCACACAAATGGGAAATAGGAAGCGAGTGGTTAAAGTCTTCCTGCCTTGCACTGAGAACTGTTTTTTTCAGTTTTTCGCAGACTACACTGCCGATTTGCAATAGAGGTACTATAGGAATACTACAGAAATGTTACAGGTGGTTGTGTGACTGTGTGTGCCAGTTACTACAGAAATATTACAGATCGATTTATCCAACTAAGCACAGAACCCAACTCTCTTAGACCTGCTGGAACAATTAAATAATCTGAGCCTGAATGTCATCGGGTCAAGCCTGTAACAGATGTTAAACGCCTCTTAAGTAATTGACAGCACATTAATGAGGCTGGAATGAGCAAGAATTTTCCCTCATGTTGAATATCAGCTGTCTGTGAAATGCCTTTTTATTTTTTGCATGGAAGGAAGACTAGCAACGTAAATACTTCCTAGCGGTGTAACTGTCCATTTTACTGTGCATATGACAATAAAACTCTCAATTCCCCCTCCCTCTCTGAAATGATACATGTTTATTTGCATATAGAGCAGGAAAGTGAGATCCAATCACAAGTGGGCAGGCGAGACGCATGTAGAGATGCATTTTAATGCCAGGTGTGGACAGACGGACTGAGAGCAATCCACTTGACTACAGAACATCAAAGACACATTTTAATACCAGTTGGGAACAGGGGCAAAGTGATACTTGTATGGCTCTGCAACTCAGCTCACAGCTGAGCTCTGCCAAAAAAGTGTCTTTCTCACTACAGTGTGGGGGGAAGGGCAGGGACCTGCCACTCTGTGCACATGCTCATTCCAGTAGGGGTGTGGCTTGTCATGGACCCTGTTCAAAGGCAATCCTGTGAGTGATATTTGTGTGCTTCCACCAGTTCTCTCCACACTTTCATGCAGTAATGATGCCTCAACGTGACTGATCCAAGTTTGGGCCCAGCTGTGTTATGGGTGAGCGTCAGAGGTCACAAAAGCTTGTGGTGACACTGACTGTGCTGAACAAAGTTGACTGAAAGAACAGCTGGATACCTGGTATCACTGGTTCCCTGAAGACAAAATGTAGTAAGACAACTCCAAGGGGCGCTTGAAAGCTAGCTCACCTTGAAAAGCTCTACAATTGGGAATGAAAAGGAGGCCAGCAAAGGCTACTAACAGCTTCAGGAGGGGAGGGAATCCCCAGGTTCTGACCAGTCCTTTTTGCATAACAGGCGTGTTTAAGGACTTCAAGCCAATATCATGGGACTTTCTATCCCACAGAGTGGTACTCTTTTTCTACCTACCTTTCTCTGTCTCTTTCATTTTAATGCCTACTTGACAAAAATAAATTCAAATGGACGTAAACAAGCACTTGGACCAATACAACAAACCTGGGATGGTATGGGGCTTTTAATACAGCATTCCTTCTTGATGGCAATGTAGAGGTCATCTCTGTTGCCAACCATGATGCACACTACCAGCTGTATGTTGGCCTGAAATCAGATGTGAAAGAGAAACAATTAAGCAAAAGTGCATAACGACTAAATGTAAAACACTTCATGTACGTATTCAGTGTTCACTAAGGCTGAACACTTGTAACCTTTTAGTTTACTTACTGAAACATTTTCACCACAGGCATTCCTACTTTTTATTCTTACTTTTATTCTATTCTATATCCATTATATTCTTCATGTTCTTGCATCTTATTGTTCCTAAACTCATTCCTTTTTTAATTACATTTATACAATTTTACATGCTAACTGAAAGTGTTGCACCGTATTTTGTCACTTATATAGTTATCTCATACATCGCTGTTCAGCTGAGAGTGGATACTCTTGACATAGGTCTCAGTGCGATCATCCCTAAGCTCCACACGAATGGGCCGCTCTAGTCGCTGCCCAATAGGCCCAGCGACCTTCTGAAAAATGGAAACTAGCTCATCAGCCTGCTCTGCACAGCGGCGTGGGAAGAAGATGGCCCAGACATTCAAGGGAATCTGAAAGAAAGACAGGGCAGTTAGTAAAGAAACAAAACCTTAACTCGTAGAGTGCATAGGTAGCATACAGGCCTCCGCCAAGTGTATTTCTCCTTTTCCAGACTATAGGATACCCTATACAGTTGGGAGAGAACCAGCAGCCGATTGTATTTTTAAAGGCTTTCAAACTGCAAATTAAATTGCTGTATGATTAAGATGCAATATAGTATAGATACAGTATAATCAGTATAGTCTAAAAACAGCACAAATTTACAACAGCAAAATTCAAAATGACTAGTAAAGGTTTCTCTCTTTCTCTCTCACACACACTAAGGACCCACAAAGATTAGGCAAACAGTCCACTGACATGAAACATCGACAGCTGTTTAACATTATTTCGCAGACCAGTTCCTACATCAGACTCCAACACAACAAACCACCTCTACCACTTACAGCTCATTGAGAGGCAGGATAGGGAGAGCTGAGAGATGCGAGCTACATGGAAGGAAGGTGTTGACAGCAAAAGCAAACTTCAGATATGCTCAATGCCATTACTAAATAAAAAGGAGAAAAGTAAATGGAAGACAAAACATTATAGGAAGTTTTGTTCCTGCTGCCATCATAGAGCTGAACAAGCTGTAACTAGATACCATCTAGATACTAGATGCCTTATTTATTTACTATTTATTTATTTATGTATTTTTATTTTTATTATTTTATTGTATCTAAGTATCCGTTTTATTAAACTCTCTGTATCCTTGTTTTAAACCCATTTTATCCTCGTCATTTTGTGTTTTAGGTGGAGCCTTGAGCTATGGAGCACTTTTATCATGGTTTCTGGTTATTATGTTTGTATGATGCAATGTTGTATGTGTGTATGGACAACTCACTGCAGGACAAATCTACCAATGGGTACAAATAAAGTGACCTGAATCTGAACCTGGATGCCTTTCATTTGTATTTAGTTTGCAAATTTATCAAAAGGTAGTTGTGGTTATTCCGTATGGACTATTTTTGCATCAAATTTACAGAAAACATGTTATATTGTGATATATAATGTTATCAAGATATAAAATGATCCATATCATAATAAGAGTCATTATTACACAGCCCTAGATCATGCTACTGACAGCAGGTTGGTGTGTCAGGAGCTTTATCTGTTAGCCTAGCTGAAACAGGATAAAAATAGAAATGGATAAAGTAAACCAGAATATAGTGGTTGGCTATACAAAACACACTAAGTGAACTGTACAAGACACTGATTACAAAAAGATTTGGCTGTATCATTTTGATAATAATAGTTAACTGGGATGTTCAGTACATTGCTTTAGGTGCACTAACAGAGCGAAAATGGAGAGCGTATGAAATATCAATGATTATAGGTAGGATTGTAATCCTACCACTGGGGGAAACTCTGCTTTCCATTTAAAAAATTTAAGAGATTTTTGCCTCAAGTTGAATCAGAATGCAGAGCTGTATTGCAAGTTTCTACCAATGCACTCCCAAACTTACACAACTGATTGAAGCATCTCTGACGACCTCCTTGGACCAGGACACATCACTACCGGTGACAAAGGATGAGGTCTGGAGACAGATTGTCTCCAGGGGCAGAGTTCTGCCTTTAATCTGAAACAGAGGAAACCAACACATTTCAATGGCCTGTCTTGCACACCTGATATTAGGGCTGTCACAGTGAAGGAATTTCCCCTGTGCTGATCTAGAGATTTAACAGTGCGAAATGCAGTATTAGCACCTTTTTTCCCCAAATTGCTCAATTTATTGTGATTTTAATGCTGTGTAAATAAGCTTTATCGTTAGGTTATTTCTAGGTTAGCTATGCAAGAGAGTTATTTAAGAGAGGGACTGGTGGTATTGAAAACAAAGTAGTGAAAGGGAGTTCCATTATTGTTTTCCCTTATGGTGGTAATGCACAAGAACACTTGAGTTGAGGTCTGGGCTTGGCTGGGCCATTCTAAGACATTAACAGTCTTTGCCTTAAACTATTACAGTCCTGACTGAAACATCTTGCTGTCCATCTTGCCCTCAGTCCTGGCCCTATTTGACCCTTCCTGATCCTTTCCCTGTACCTACTAATGAAAAGCATCCTCACAGCATGATGCTACCATCACTGTGTTTCACTGTGAATATATATTCAGATTTGGGATTTTATTTAACTTTCAGATACATCTTCAACACATCCATGAATATAAACATAATTATAACTACAGAGCATAAAACATGAGTTTAACATTTGTCAAAAAAACACATTTTATTGGGGACCCATTCAAATGACCACCTTTGGGTCCCAACATGACTGTAAGAGAGTGAAGATTTTGTCATCACATTCACTATTAGCGAATTAGCTTAACTTACATAGCTATAGATGTTAACTGGGTTGATTTGGCTGGGTAAGATTAGTTGTCATGTTCCTAATATGGGCTCACAATGTAAACCAATGGTTCACAGCAGTTGAGTTTTATGTCCCCAAGTATCATATCACAGCTGCATAAGACAAGGTGAGGCAGGTCTGTAGGTTTTCATTTCAAATGATGACTACAGCAGCCTAGTTTTAATAATTAGCACACCTTGAACCATAAATAAAGAACTATCTGTGAAATCACCTGATGTAGCAGGTTGACAAAAAGAGAGCATTTCAATAGGCTAGATCATTTATAGTTTAAAGATAGTGGATTAAATTCAGGTAGTGCCATGAAGACATGGCATTTTAGAAAAATGTTTATGTAAATATAAGGCCTCACCGTAAGGATGTCAGTGCTGATTTCTAGTCCCCATCCACTGAGTTCCTGCAGGGTCTTGGGGTTGGTGTTGATATTCTTCACAAGCTGCATTATGGAGTGGGTGTGCTGCTCACTGCCTACGTTGATGTGCATGGTCAGATCCTACAATGAGCAGTAAAGCCATTCTCATTTGTTAGTAAGTTCCCACACACTCTTCCTTTTAAACTTCTGTTTTCAGATTTCAGATTCCTAACATTATGATTATACTGACCAACAGAACTTGAACTGGAGCAGAACAGACTTTCCCATTCAAATCAACATAGCAGGGTAGTCCAAGCAGCGGCTTTTATGTGAATTGTTGCTGTTACAAAGAATTATTGTCATTTTACTAGGCTAACTTCCATATTCCAGTTGGTGGAAACTATTAACCTTTATTCAGTATTTTCAGCAAGTACAAAGCACCACATTATCTTCTCAACTAAGTGTGGCACACTTTACTGCCCTGTATCAGCACTGTTACTATAGCATCCAACCACAAACACCATTTTATTCTGAACTAGCCAACTGGCCACAACAGTTATATGACCATGACAATTCTGTGTAATGATCTTTGTTCTAAACCTCTAAAAGGTCAATGATTTTGGTAGCACTGAGATCTCACTCTTGCACCGTTTCATTTTCCAAAAATGAAAATGTTAACTCTTTCAGGATATAGCAATTCAAATTGTAGTGGTAAAAACGCAGACTAGCGTTAGATTAAACATGGAGACAATACTGGCTTTTATGAAAAATCAAATACTGCATAGTGTTCAGTGTGACCCATGCCCAATATGATGCACATCATCTAGGTGACTGCATCCATACTTGTATAATTAATCGACACTACACTGGTTTTATAAGGCCCTTAACCTGAGGAAGACTGTACCTCAACATTTTAATTATACTGAACAAAAACATAAATACAACATAAGTTATGGTTCAATGTTTCGAGCTAAAATGACATCCATCATTACTTTTCCACAGAAGTATTTATTTCAAGTCATTTTCGTTTACATGGCTGTTCATTTTTTTCCCCATTACAAACTGCGTTTAACCAATGATTTTCTTAAATGAACAGTAACAAGATAAACCACTGAAATAGTTTCAAGTTGCATTTATATTAAGTATAGATTCCTACCAAATTCGCAGGGTAATTTTATATATTTTTTGCAGCATAAAATCTCTGTGCAATGTGGGTCAACATTGTAGGTTTTCTTTTCATCATACAATTTATAGCCAGCATGTTGTTACTGCCTGGTTTGAGCTTTCACACCCTCTGCCCTGTCTCACCCCACCTACACTTTACTTTTCTTTTTTCCAATGACCAATTTTGATAGTGATAATCCAGAATTACGATCAGCAAGAGAACTGTCAGACATATAACTTTATTTGTTGTTTTTTTAGGTGGTAGGTTGTTTGCTATTGAAATATTTATTCCTTAGTTGTAGTAACTTATGTGTGATTGTGCAAAGGATGGATGAAACCTGACAAAACCCAAATATCGACCAGGGCTTACAGATGTCATCAGATTGCAGGTATCAGCTTCATTGAAAGCTTCTCTGAAACAGCACACTCTGCAGACAAACATCTGAATTTCACTTCAATCTCGCAAGTGCAACTTACAAAAGCTTTGAGTTTAAAAATCACTGAAATCACTCACTCCAATCCCCAAATAGACAAGCAAACAAAAAGTCAGCAATGCAGTGACAGAAACTGACACTCAAAAACAAATAATCCAAGAAATCCAATGAGCATTGAGGGAGAGTATTATGTGTCTCATTTCAATTTATTTATTTATTTTTTTAAACTTTCAGTCTACAATCTGCCAGTGTAACAACTGACACTGGCTTAGTGCATAGCATACACTGGACTGAATGGCTGACACTTTGAGCGCACACTTTCTGGAAGCAAACTGTCCTACACAGGGTCCCAAACTATTACAGGGAGAAAGGGAGAGAGTGGCTTTGTCTTTAAAATAGCATTTGTGCTCTGTGTACCCTCAAGTGGTCAGAAAACCTCTTATTGCAGCTGAAAATATTTTTTTAACCTCTTCTTAATATCGCCACCTTCATCATCATCATCATCATCATCTTCCAGGTTTTCCTCCAGTGTATCTGTCCCTCTGAATCTATCAGCTGCCAAACAAGGTGATGTACACTATAGCTCCAAGAGAATGAAGCTCACTATTTCCATAAAAGGTGAAAATCACTTTAACTTCATTTTTAAGATACATTTGTATGACTGGCGTAGTACTTGGGTAATATATTAAGCAAATTCAATTCTGAGTTGGTCAGATGGTTGTACTTCTGTGATCTCAACTCTGGCATATTTGTGGCCTGGAGAAGTAAGGCATTCTGGATTGATCAGATCAGAGCAAGCCTTTTAAAATGTGCTCCTCACTCAGATGAAATTATGTCTGTTCCACTCCACTAGACAGAAATGGTTTTGTAACATTATGAATAATATATATATCATATCAGACTGACTCCTGACTCCAAGAAGACACTGTCAAATAGACAATTACAATGCCAAGAATGATACAGATAATGCTGGCTGCAGTCGAAATGATGGGGAACATACCACAACATTAACCTGCTGTCTAGCAGGACAAAATGTCATTATCCAAAAATGTAAAGAAGAAAAACTGACAGTTAAAACAGAACTTTAAGAAAGAATGGACTAACAAATATGCTTTCATCCTGCAAAACCACTATGTCTCTGCAACAAGGTCACTGTTGCGTTTAATGATGTAAATCACTGGCGCATTCAACTATTTTCATGATGAAAAAATTCTCAGTGGCATGATGCATAGCAGATGTGAAGAAAAAATCCTCTGGCCTATTTTTAAATCATTTTGTGATGCGTTTGGTTGATATAAATAATTGCATTGCACAGTTAACCTGGCCAAGTTAATTGATTTGTCACTTGACGATTTATGTTTGGCACTCTGGGCCCACAACTATAGAGAAATTTAAATTATGTCAGAATAATTTTTGAACCATTTTGTTTTTTTCCCTAATACCAGAGAGCTTTTTCAACACCAGCCACTGCATACTATTCATTTCACTTTAAGCACCAGAGTGGTCCCAAAAAATAATTTTTTAAAATTTATATTGTGATCATGAAGATTTTCCGACTTGCTGATGTAATGATGTCATATTGTTATACACAACAAGAGCAAGCGTGGCTGAAAGTTTGTGTAACATTAGTTCCAAAAATGGTGATATGGAAGTGGTTTGGTTACAAAAGATCAGATGTACAATTAAGCACGGCAATCTGTACATGTAAAAAGACTATAACGACAAAAGGGGACAATAAAACATTTTTTTTGTCATATTCTCACAAATATTGTTATCACAGAAATAACTTATAAAATAGTGATATTATTTTAGGGCCAAATTACCCACCACTACTGACACATCAGCTTTACCTTCATTGCTTTGAAGTCCTTCCTCATTTTCTCAGGGATGCCTGTCATGAAGGAGAGCTCTGGCACAAGGAGAATCTCTCCTGTAATGATTTGCTGTAACACATCAATATGTGGATTAGTTATTTTTATAGTTACAGACTGGTAGAACCTCCCACCCCAACCATAAGTAATCTGTCAACCTGTGGGAAACACATATTATAAAATGTGTAAAAACATGTTAGAAAAAAAGTCAGTGATATGTTGTTAACCACTCTCACCACAAGGGGGCATTCTGCTGCAAGAATTCATGGTTAAGGCTGCAGATATGCCAATCTGAGGGGGCTTTATTTTGCCAATACAGAAATCATGACTGACCTGTGAGCTTTAACAGAATGGGGAAATGTTGAATTAATTAGTACAGAGGAGAAGCTTTACCTTTCCTCCAGGTTTGGATCTCTCCTTCGGCCGATGGATGAGCAGAGGCTGGTCCATTTCATGGATTGTAATCCCGTAATTTTTGCTGTTTGGCCAATGCAGTAACATAATCATTAATATTTACAAAAATAACAATACATAAGTTTAACTGAACAATTACAAAAACAAATTTGTACAGGAGGCTTCAAAACAGTCCATTCAGCAAATAAATGACTGCACTGTGAAAAAACAGAGTTTTAAAAGTACACTTCCCACTTCATTGGGACCGAGTCAGTGAACACAGCAGTCTTACCTGTAGTAGTCCAAAAAAGTGGTCTGTGAACCATCATGTAAAGTGAAGGTGTCTTTGGGCGACTTATTCCACTCAATGTCATCGATGCGGTAGGTGCGGTTATTGTAGCGCGTGATGATGATGCTGCCAATCAGCTCTTTGGTGCATGCGTCTTGGAAGTTCTCACTGCTCTGCTGGTACATCACTTTCCTGGAGGACAGTCAGAGTCAAAGGTCACAATTTTGCTCTTGCCTCTTGAAAGGGTTTTATAAATAAATTTGATAGCTAGACGCTTTCAGCCTCTAGCATTTCCCAAGTTGCTTCCCACTGCCCTCCAACTCACCTCTTACTCTAACCACATGTCCCAAAGGCAGGGTTGCAGTGGTTGTGGGTTGTATTTACAAATCTATCTGACAAGACAGATGCACTCAGACTGAGTATCTTGCAACCATACATTTAAATATGCATAAATATTTCAAAGAATATGTAATCTGTAAAACTCTGTGTGGCTTATACGTGACATACTGTAATGTTTAAAGTTTTATTAACATGTCACAGTACCCATAGATGCAAGGTAGAGAGACATGTGCATAAAAATACATTACCTGAGATAAAAAATATAATAAGAAAAAGACAAAAAGGGACAACTATGACTGCTAAACTATATCATAGACAACTCGGAATACTGTATGAAATGCTATATCAAAAACACAAGTGTGAACATATGAGCTTTGATTTCACACTTTCCTTGTATATGTTTATGTGTGTTAATGAGTTTGTAACAAAACCAAAAACAGATCCTGCTTTCCTCAGATCAACAAACCATATGTGTGGCGATTATTTTTTCACCACAGTTCTTGCTTATTAGGTTCATTTTTTAGCATGATGTGAAATTACCATGAGCACACTGATGGTGTAAGACATTCAACACTGCTTTTGGTTCATAATAACATTATGTCTAACGATTGACTTTTCCATAAGCAGTGCACATTCTGCTGCTACACTGGCCTGACCTTTACAAGAAAACTGGCAAAAGCCCACTACAGCTATTGATGATGAATTGTTGGTTTGTTTAAAATAAAAACAAAGAACATCATCAAATCTCAGTTAAATTTTTAGTTCAATGATTTCAAGCCAAACCTTGGCCTAAAAAACAAGGTACAAACCAAACCACAGCTTCATCTTAATTTTCAAATGCTCCAAAAATATTAATTTTCATGTAGTTTTCTGCCATGAAGAGGTCATTGTTGGATTCTGTATTCACTTGACACCCCACATGACAAAAAAAAAGCAACTGCACAGGTCTGTTTGTACAAATTCAACATTACAGTGAGAACCCTACATTAAGATTTAAGGCTATTGCATAAAGCAATCTCACTTGAATAGTACTTTCTTCATACCTTTTTGATTACCTGTAAATTCCACATGAGGTGGCGCTGATTTTCTATCAGAGGATGTTTATTACTGTGTAGTATACCTACAGTCACAGTGACCCCAGTAATTTTTCTGTTCCAAAGTAAAGTTTAAAGGCACAGGCAACCAAGTTGCAGCCTAGTTACCAGACTTTTAAACAACCTGCCTTAAGATATAATTTGAAGCCATCGTCTATAACAAACCTGAAAATGTTTACCAGCGTATACGTAAACTGCTGACTTACCATACTAAACTTGTGTTATTGCTAATTTGTGTTTTTACAAGAACAATATAATTTTGAAATTCTGTCTACAGATGTTAATGGACTATTAAGTTCCATTTAATTATGCATGTTTTTGTGACGGCTGTGGCTCCTGAAGCAAGTGAGCTGCTGAGTGGACTAACATGACATCCAGCACCGAGTCATTCCGCAGAACTTTGTGGGACACATCAACATTTAAGTACAACCCTCCATCTGTGTGCTTGATACAGGTTGAATAGCCTGGCCACACCTGCAGCCTGCAAAAATACAGAAGGAAGGAATGTTTGGAAGGAAATATAGTTGTCAAATCTTCAAGATATAAGCTGCAGTCTAACTATAGTGATGAAAATGTAATCTATACTCACCGGTGTTTCCCAAGAATGACTGCGCTTTCTGGATCGTAATGATTACGTCCCACAAGCTTCAGTCCCAAAATCTTCATTACCCTTGACAGAATAAGTAGAGATACTGAATCGCATGTCCTTTCACTTGAACATCCTGAGCTGACTCTAGTTTTCCTCTGAAAGGGGATGGTGTTGGTAGCAGCATATTTGCTTACAATAATTAGCTGCTTAGTTTACTTCAGTGAAGGGCTTTTAGGATTAAGAGTGAAAATGGACCATTTTATTAAAAAGACTGGCTTTGTGTGAAACAGCTGAGGCCTCTCTAGGGAGCACATTTTAGCTTGAAGCTACTGAGTGAGCACAATGCAAGAGACATTTTCTAGAGAACAAAGAGGGGATTTATTTATTAGCTATGACAAGACTGCACTTAGACCCCCTTCTCATACAGATGGCGCTGAACTGGCCATGCTGTTTTCCTCATCCCAGTCTTGGGCAAGTCCAAAACTGACCTGAATCCAAAACTGACCTGACCTGACTCATTGTGGACAGTAGATCGAGAGACAAGGTTCCTACATATTTCCCATGTTGAAGGACCATACAAGTAAGTCTGCATGTTTGATGTAATATTAAAATGTATATATGTCACATTTCTGCTTATCTTCCCAAATCAAGCAAGTATTTTCTCTATCTTTCATCCAGGCATTGGTTTCCATTCATTTTACACTGATATGAAAATGAACTTTCAGAAACTTTCTTCATACCAGTATTCCATCACTGTAATTAAGTCGTCCACATTAGTTTTCCTAAGAGCAGCAGCACTGTTGTGTTTTGAGGACTTGTAACTGGGTGGCGTAAAACAGTCTCTCTGCCGTAAAACAGTCCCCAGGGAAATGTTTGCTATACACAGGGAGTTATCAGTTCCATGGTTTGAATGGTGACCACTTTGTTAGCCCCAGAAGCAGAACATTATAGGCTGGGTGGTTCAACCAAATATTCATATTTGAAAATCAGGAGATTTTGGCTGTATTGTAAAATTTTTGTATCCTTGCATGATTTGCAAAATTGCAGGGCAATGAATATTCCTCACTATATATATTTGGAAGTTGATTTACAACAAATACTGCAATATGTGAAATGAGTGTGCCTATAATGGTATAATTCACAGGTATAGTGAATTTTAACTAGGTTTTGTTTCTCCATACTCACATAAAATTACTGTGCAATTCCCAACTTTTAGATGATCAAACTCACTTTATTCCGATTTTCCAGATGTGTGCAGGTACCCTGTTACTAGAAGCCTACCTCCTAAGCACCACATTGTAGAAGGGGATGCAAAGATCTGAGCTAGGTGGCAGAATCTTTGTCATTTGGATTTTGATTTCTATTTCCTCACTGTCAGTCCGTCTGACACTCTTGAGAACCACCACCTGCAAAGATCAAATTCCACATAAAAGCCAAAACCAAATAAGTGATGGTCAAGGGAGCTTATAATTATGTCTTCATTATAAATATTGGGCTATGGTAACAAAGACAGTTTCCCACAAATATTTAGAATCAAATGTAATGATTATTTTATAGCATTTAGCCCCAGCACTGCCCCATGCCCAAAACACTGGAGTGCACTCTTTTTTTCTGTCCCAGCAGCCAATGGCTGTGGTTCGGGTCTCTCTCTCAATGGGCTTTGGTTAACCCCTGTGTTCTGAAGCATTTCCTAGTGTAAAATGGTACAAAATGAATATTTAATACCATAATGATGTCATTTTCCATAATTTCCAGATGTAGGAACACCTTGAGTCTCGACTCTTACATTTGAATCTACTCAAAATATGACCCTTTAATTTGACTCAAATACATGCTGTGGTGCTTGCTAATTTCAGCTGATACCCAAACCTGTGTTACACTACTCACTACACCTAGACAAATAACCAGATAGGAGATACTTACATTGTCCAGCTTGACAGGCAGGTAAAGTATTGATCCGTCAAAAGCCACTACTTCCCCTGTGGTTGAACGGTGATCTTTCATCATTCCAAAACGCATTGCGGATGACTCAACATTTGGGCTGAAAGATATCATTGGAAAACAAGTTACTTCAGACAAATCTGATTTACCAAATGGTTGCTTTAGAACGTCCATTTTAATGCATGATATGGTTCTAGCACAGGCTGCACTGAGCTGTGACAGTAAAAACTAATTATAAACACCAGGCGGAAATTTGGCCACATCGTACTGATTTTTTTTTTCTTTTGCTAAATGACTACTGGATGACCACAGAGGGAACACTGAGTAATCAATGAAACATGATATCATACTTACGAGAATGTAACATGGTACTGATAAACAGCTTCATTCTTGCAGTGAATGGTAACTGAGTTTGAGCCAATAGTTACAGGAGTTCCTTTTGTACCAGCCTTGTTAAGTGGTTCACTGAACAGGAAAGAGCATACATAGTAACAAATGGATACTTTCACAACAATGTAAGACACTCTACACCAGCAAAGCAAATTTATCATGTGGCGAAGACATTCATTGTTCAATTCTGATATCTTAGCTACTCAATAGCTAACATATCAGTGTGTTTTTCATTAACATGTGTATGACCATGAAGTACTCCTGAAGTAATCACCTATTTGACTAGTGCACTGAGTCCAAGTTGGTTGATGTGCAGATATTTTTTTCCCCAACGATCAATTGATTGGTCTAAGAGCAGGTCAAATTTCAGTAAACAAAGATTTTCTTTGGTTGAATACAGCCCTACCTGTCTACAATGGAATCGAAACGATTTCCCCACGTTCCACTGATTCTCTCATTTGAACCTCACAGTTCCAGCTGAATCTAAAGGATGGCGCTGTAGCCTTACTGAGGTAAGGTGAGCTGAACAGACACCTGCTACTTCTTTGCTGGCAGGGCGTGATCATTTCTTTAGTTTGTTCATGTAGGTTATTAGCTAATTGTTTAACAGCCAAATATTACTTTCACTCACCAAAAAGAACGAACAATGAATAAGAGAAACTATGAATAAAAGAAACTCCGTAATTTCACAAATGTTAATTACTCGAAATTGCTATCCCTCCCATGTAGTCACCTATTTCAAGGCATACCTGGCTGGTGTCATGATGTATGAACATACAATATACTAGGGAAAAAAAGTATCAGGCATAAGTAAAGTTTAAGCAAAGTTTGTACTCACGGGGCTGCCTCCATTTTCAACTCTGCCATCGACGGTGCACCATGCGAAACCTCAGCGACCTCTTTAGTCAAGGGTGACGGGGACATGGGTCCTATGATTTTTTGCATTTTAAATTATTGTTCTCTTCCACACCTCATTACTTTTTATTCCCAGACATGCCATATTGTTGCAGCTCCCATGTATAAGTCAACCATCATGGCTATCTAACCATGAGTTGTCAAATTACAATACTTACTTACTTTCGGGCTTGAAAAATATACAACTGTGCTGCCATTGCCTGGCACAAAATAAAGATAAAAATTTACCTGACACTAATCAATTTCATAAGTCCCCCTCCACTTCAGCAGTGGGTGTGATTTGTTCCTGGCATTCAGAAAGACTATTTATCCACTTCAACTCAAATAACGGAAATGAACACTACTGTGCATTTTATCCTTACAATATTTGACCAGACGTTGTTTAAAATTCACTTGAGGTGGACTACGGTTTGTTATGTACAATGATTTTTAAATACTTTAAGGCCACAAAAACAGTCAGCGTCACTGATTATATTAGCCATACCTATGCAGGAGCTCTGAGGCTGGAGAGGTGCTGGTGGGTCGGAGGCTGGAGTCAAAGACTGAAGCGGACCTGGAGGTAAAGCGGGAGATAAAGGCGGGCCTCTTCCAGCTCTCAGCAGAGGCATCACTGCTCTTCCAATCCCCACCATCGTATGAGGAGTCAAGCCACGACCAGGGAAGCTGCAACAAATTCAATTCAGTGACAGCCAGCTGCATATCATCTGAGAACATGCTGATAAGGGGTTCAGTACTTTTATATCAACACCATTTTAAAACCATTTCTGATACCATTCTTTGCTGAATGTGTTTCATTATTCAAAACAGGAAGTAACTTTTTCAAAATTTGATTATGCTATTTGCCCTTCTGCAGTCAGGCTAAGGGGGATACAGGTGCCACAAGTTTTTCTGCATTTTAAATTTTCATACTTTTCCAAAGGCTCAATAAATATAGAAACAGCACATTTTGATCAAAATTTGTCAGTCATTTCCATTGATACTCAATGCATAATTGAGTATCAATGGAAATGCACCATCAAAATGATTATGTAAACAGTTCAATCTCAGTACTCAACAATTGTCTTCACTAAATTGATTCAAACCTTGGTCAACTAACTTCTTCAGAAAATGCATGGCATATAAAAGGGGGAAAAAAAATCTAAATTTAACAATAGTTGCAGTTTGACTGTAACTATATGGCAACTGAGAAGCTCTGCTGCAGTAATGAATGGAGTCTGATCGCTCCTGTGTGTTACCTGCTGCCTCTGCCCATCACCTCCTCAGGCTGGCTCACACCCCCTGGGCCACTGACAATACCGACTGGGGCAAACTGCTGCTTCAACTCTCCTCCAAAGTCTCCAGCAGCTCCCCTGCCTGCAACAAAATGCAACATCTGATTTCTCATTTGTGGCACTTTTGAGTGACTTTTTTCTTGGGCTCCAGTTTTGCAGTGTGTTTGGTAGGCATCCCTGGGCACCCCACCTGTTGACTTTCTACACATTTTCTTAAGTTTCCATATTGATGCTATATTAATTTATTTTCTTTCAGTCTTGCAACAGATAGTTAAGAAAATCATGTTAAAAGTATAAAATTCCAATAATTAAAAAGACTTATTTACCAAGGTATTCATTGCTTCTGCTTACTTGGCTTGAATTACCTTAATTACATTTACTGCTCATACATAATAAACCGCACCGTAAATGCACAATAAAAAAAATATGGTATGTCTTATGAGGATTTCAAGTAATATTTAGCCAGTATTTTGTGACTCCGAGATTTCAACAGTCACATATCTGCCTGGCCTTTAGCTCAGACTTCATTTAAGCTATAATGGGTTAGAGCAAGAGTTAGAGCAAGAATTAATTGTTGAAACATTGTGGATGAGTAGCACAAACATTGTAAGGTTTTTGACGGTCATCATAAAGTCATACACCTTTGTTTACTTATTTTACTTTGAAATTATCAGTGTTTTCGAATTCTTTGTAGTAGTAGTGTTGAGGGCTTTTAGGTCCTTGTCCCAGTTAAATAATTAATGTAGGCTGCAGTGGTAATGTTAATATTTAGGGCCCGAGCACTGGAACAGTGCGAAGCCCTATTGTTTTTGCTTCGTTTCTTTTTTCTTTTTCTTCGTTTTTATTATTATTACGTCTAAATAACCCTTAATTTGACCCCCTAAACATGCTCCAAAACTCACCAAATTCGGCACGCAGGCCAGGTCTGGCGAAAAATTTGATAAAATGGACAAACGGACCCCCTAAGTTCAAAAATGGGCTCGGTAGCGCCACCTAGGCACACAAAGGCAGCCGCTGCGGCCCACAGGAATGTGATAGAAACACCAAACCAATGCCGAAATGTAGGTCTCATCAAGCCCTACAAATCACGCACTGACACACCCCCTCTAAAACCAACAGGAAGTCCGCAATTTGCGTTGGAATGTTCACGTTCTCGCCCAAAATTCCACTTTGAACAAAATCTCTCTCCTCCCAGGCTGTAAATGTCAGCGGCTTGAAAATTTAACAGATGACAGAGGACACAGTGCTGAACAAAAGTTGCTAAAGACTCCGTCATTACTCGATTCGTTTGGATTTTATAAGCCCTCAAAGTCGGAGTGGCCAAAACCAAAACCTCATTTTTTCCCATGGACTCTGGTGTGACGAGGCTGCCACTTGGCACTAATTAGGCCTCTGGAGTCTAAAGTAAAAGTCTGACAGCTTTGAAAACTATGCAGATGGAAAGAGGACAAAAATTCCTACAAAAATATGTAGTTTTGATGTGGATTGGACCAAGTTTGTGGGAGCTGTGAAGAGTTTTCAAACATTTTTGACTCTGGTGTGCTCTGCTCTGCACTCTGCCTGGACATGTGACTCACTCTAGCTGCCTCAGGAATGCGCAATACACACCCATTGTAAGAGCTCAGAGGGAGCAGAAAACACTCTCAAACTAAAACTGCCATAATTCAAAAACGGTAAAAGATAGCAAAATCATGTAAATGGGAGATTTATAGATCCAAGTCTCGTGACTCGTTTAAACTTTGAATCAAGTCTGCAACTCAAACGGTGACCAAGCTGTGACCCCTCAAACAGGGGTGGGTTTTATGGATTTCTCCACTGGATTGAATGAGGATTTCTCTGTCTGCCTGCATTTTGGTGTGATCATGCCACAGCTGCCACTACTCAAGTCAGTCACACACTAGGACATGCTAAAGGCGCCATCTGCTGGAGGGGCGCTGCTAGTGGCCAGAGGGGCACCAGCAGCGAATGTACTACCGGTGGGTTTTTGTTGGCGTCGTGTGTGTGTGTGTGTGTGTGTGTGTGTGTGTGTGTGTGTGTGTGTGCGCGTGTGTGCACGTGCGTTTGTGTGTGTGTGTGTTGGTGTGAGTGAGTGAGTGAGTGTGTGTGCCTGCATTTTGGTGTGATCATGCAGCAGCTGCCAGTAGTCCTGTCAGTCACACACTAGGACTTCCGCGGCCTTTCAAAATAAAAGGCCAAAACTCTTTCACAATAAAAGCACTGAAAAATACCCTTAAAACTGGCACAAACTGACGAATTGTCTACGCTTCGACACGCGCGCCGTCCCTGACGTGCGCAGGGGGGCGAGGGCCCGTCCAACGCTGCTTGCAGCTTTAATTTGGCTTTGATATTTTCATTGTAAACACAGCAAATTACAACTGTCAGGATTGTCCTTATTTTTGTTGTAAACAGAATTTAGGCTTAATTTGACGCAGGCTAATATTTCGTATTTTCTATATTCTCTGTAAGTGGTGGGATTTGCGTTTCTTTGGTGGGACACAATTGTTTGATGCTTTTCATCCCAACACATCTAACTTAATTCTATGTTTTTCAAATACAGACCCACTGGTGGTGCTCCTTGTCCCCCTGAGGTTTTGAAGGGCTCGATGCCCATACCTCTAAACATTGACACCAGAGTTGAGCCTTGACCATGGGTAGGCATGCCAACCTGTGAACACAACAAAAACCTTAACAGACCTTAATATAGAGGAAACCAGGTTAATCTTGATAAAATAAAACTTGTAAATCAATATACTAACATGTTCAGTTGCAACTTCCTTTTTTGACTTCAATGGCGGCGTCTCTTCAGTCGGGACTTGTGTCACAGTTTCGCACGGTTGTGCACGTCCATGCTGCAGTTCCAAACGAGGCAGAACTCCTCTGGCTCGGCCCAGTCCTCCATCATCAAGTGGCAAAGGTAGCCCTCTGGCAAATCCAGTCGTGGGTCCACTCGTGGGGAGAGCTGTTCCTCGCCCAATTTGCGCTACTGCTGTATCACCAGGGACAGTGAAACCTCTGGCTCGTCCAACACCAGGCCCTTCTGTGGGGAGCTGCAGCCCTCTGCTACGTCCTCTAGCCAGCTCTGGAGCCTGGAGTCCTCTCCCCCGTCCCAGCTGCTGCAGCCAAGCCATGCCCGTTGGACCAGAGAGTCCCGAAGGCTTGTTTGGATCCATCCCAGCAGCCTCTTTAGTATGTCTGAGTTAAAATAAACCTACTGTTGAGAAATATATACAAGTTACACATTTGCATTGTTCAGCATTCAGAGTTTTAAAAACGGAATACTACAATAGTTTTAGTTTTTGCCATGACTATCAACACCATTATGCTATAATAATTATCATTATGGACATACTGTTATGGCTATCCACTGAACAGTATTCAATACAAAAGATGCGGCATGGAAAGAGCATCACACCAAACAGTAAGCTATTCAAAATGCCATAATTTAACGGCAATCCTTATCAGCATAAATACATAACGTTTACTAACTAAGTTTCTTCATAAAATAAGAGGTCTGGACATTTTGGACTGACTCTTCAGACCAGCTCGGCTAAAACACAGTGCACCTGCCATTCCCATTTTTGTGAAGCTTTTCTAAAAGTTTAGCAAACGGGTCATTCCATGTCAGATCATCAGAATTTTCATACATTTGTCACCATGACCTCAGGAATTTCTAAGAAAAGGGTTAGGGTCTCACATCTGATAAAGCTATATCTGAAACGAACAAATTCCTAATTTCAGCTATTTTTGACCAAAATTGAATTTTTGATGAATTTTTAAAGTGATGTACTGTCATATGAGTATGGCCAGTTTTCTGCGAACTTCAGTTGACGACTTGCATTTTGGTATACCTTCACCATGCTGTAACTTTATTAATTTTTAACTAAATTTAGTGCTAATCTCTCACTGTTGTCTAAGTCATGGTTGACTGGCCAGGGATAGTGATTCACTCTATTGATCAGCAGGTATCACTGTCAGTGTAAGGGTGAAATTTGTCAAGAACTTCAGTTTGCCAATTACCACTCAGTGCCTTAGTGCACCCTATTGTACTGATCAATTGCTTAACATGGTCAAACATGCTATAATATTGAAGTCAGTTCACTTAACCATCTAAATTAATTAATCTTCATTTTTCAATGTCATGAAACTTAATTATTGTGTTGCACACTAAACTTGAAAGCTTGTAAATTACATGGATTTTCGATGTATTCAAAGTGCTGTAAAATTTATAATTTTCATAACACATTCACAATATTTGGTTGTTTACTGCACATACAACAATAGAATATCCACTGAAAAGTTGAAATAAATCCAAGGTGTGCCTCTGTAGATATGGGGTCAGATACCTAGACCTGCTGTTTACCACGTTATGGCATTATTTTCAACTTTAGCAGGGCAGGAACTGGAATGGGTTCTTAATACAGATCTTCTTTCTTATAATTTTAGTTTTAGGGGTGGAAATAAATAATTTAAACATGCTAGATCTAACCTTGTGACAAATCTTGGTTCTGAGAGAGTGGTCCCAATAAGGCACAGCCTGAAAAAAGTCCAAAGTTTGGTCCTCAGTAGTTCCAAAATCTTATATTTTAGACAGAAAGCAACAACAAAATCTGATTTAGCACCTTTCATTTAGAAAATATACGAAGTTTCATGCTTCAGTTTCAAGTACATTACCACATAATGTTAACCAATGAGACTTTGCTGACGAACAAGGGGACATGAACAAAAAAATGCAATGAATTTCGCCGTGACGTCTTTTTTTTCAGCGGGATAAAGTAACGTCTTAAGAAAAAAACAGAAGAAAATTAACAGTTGGCTAAATTGGCGGCAACTGGAACTTCTTTTCAGATAGGTTCGCTAAACTTGGATAGTTATTTCACCGACTTGCTTTAGGTTCAGTTTAAATTATTGAACAATTTTTATTCACAAGGAAACTGACTATTTGCTTGACGTCAAAGTAAAATTTCCTTGCTAACGTGTGCACAGAAAGCTAACTATTTTAGCACTGCCTCTGATTTAGCGCAACAGCCACAGTGACACGTGCGCAAGGTATAACATGACAAAAGGCAAACGACATTATTCAATTTTTTTATGGCTAATAATGTTAACGTTACTTATATAAAACCACAAACCTCGGCAACTGTGTTTTACAGTTTCTGTCAAATGGGAAAATGATATTAGTTGTCCAGTAGCGAAGCCGCTGTCCTCTCCGCAGTGAGTCCTCCGTGTCAAATCCACATCTAATCAGTACAGCTGACCACGAGCCTACCACGCTGAGGTGGCCTCTGATCTAATCCTATTGGTTATTGAACAGATTCTGCAGACATGCATTGGTTTATTACACCTGTCAATCATTTACTGTTAAATTATACGATATGGGTGAAATCTGTTATGTCGCCCTCTGGTGGTTAATCGAATATGCATGTAGCACAATATGCACATACTGTTGTATGTCCCTCCACCTTTTTTCTCCGTTTTATCTATTATTTACATTTCATTATAAATAGACGTATGCCTTCGAATTTTGTTCTCTGGTTTTAGAGAACCACTTAATGTGATACTACTACTACTAGTAGTACTACCACTAGTACTACTACTACTACCAAAAATGAATAAATAAATAAATAAATAAATAAATAATATAGATTAAAAGCTTTATTATATAGAATAGATTATATCAGTCACATTAGATAATGACATGGGCATATCAGACACATTGCCATCTCTGTGAAAGTGTTCTTTAGTAAATTTATTCATTTCAACTACAAAGAGCAGACCAAAATGTGAGGGGAAAAAAACAAAACGTAGCCACAAAAGGCCTAAGAGTCATGAAACCACACTCTACACATAATTTCAATTTCCATTTAAGTGAGAAACCTTGGATTTAGAGCCATGCTTGCAGCTGCATAGCTTTTTAATGACAGTAGTAGAGTATTTTGGTTAGTGACCTGCATGCCCTGTACTCCATGTTCATGCAGACTCATTGAGTAGGGTCCAGGTCTTATCCATGTGTCTCCCTCACTTGGAATTAAACAGTCTCATAAATAGTTTGTCATTGCGCTACTAGTGCAATCAAACTGACCTAATGAACTACACAGATAGGAAAAAAAAACACAGCAACATCATTTAGAATAACTGTTCAGCTCTTACCCTAGTGGTGGTGTTCAGGAATGGGAGAGTGTTATTCACTAATTGATAGGGAATCCTACCTGTGACCTGCTCACTTCTCTAACCCCAGTGCGGCTGGCCCCCTTTGAACCATATGTCTGACAAGCTCAGCCATATGGCGCCGTTGAGTCTAGTTTATAGCTGATATTTTACGATAATTCACACAAACAGTAATAAACTATGCTATGTTCCCAGCCCAGCAGCACTCTCATAACACATCTGTGTTGCCTGACACTCCTAAACCACCACGGCTGCCACAATGAGAGCTCAGATGCTTCAACAAAAATTCTGGACCAGGCCAACAGCTTTGGAACAACTGTGTCCTTTTAAAAAAATACTTGACAATAATGACATTTAAAATGTCATTTCTGAGAACCTTGAAACAACCTGTGCACAATAAATGATATTAGAACACTGAAACGCCAGCTTCAGACAATGCATACACACCACACTTGAGTCAGAGTGATTCAATATTCATATTTGGGATTTTTGAGAATTGTTGTGTTCTATATTACAGCCTTTTATGATGGCCCCAAGGCTGTAGTGATAATAACCAGTCTTGGCTTAAATGCCTCGGCACCCAACTGTGGCCATTTTTCACCCTTCATGTGTTTTATACTATTTATTTGGGGATGCAAAGTGCCACTAGTAAAGAGCTACCCATAATGACAAGATGATTCCTCTTCTATTTGCCCTGTTTAATTTGTGCAGAATTGTTCCTTATGTCCACGGAGGCCCTGCTAGGCTCCCAGCACTTAATGCCTTCATGAATGTGCACAAACATATTCCTACAGTGTGTAGAATTTTGACTGAGGTGCTGTAAAATTCCTAAAAATCCAAAAGCCAACTCAACTTTACGTTTCCAGGTCACTGGTTAGGTTGGCAATTAGTCTTTGACTTGATTGAAGTAATCACAAAAATGCTCCCAGAAGTATTAAGGAAGTGATTTTGTGCTCACACCTGGTCTCTGCTAGAATAAAGGAATCGCTGTTCCAGAAAGTAAACTTTCCTCTGCCCCCACCTCCTTTCATTTTAACCACAATTATTTAGTGAGTGACCAGATGGGATGGTGCACCTCCGGCAGGTAAAATACTTTGCATTTCCCTAGTGTCATCTTTCCAGGAATTAAGAGAAACTGAGTTATTTTTGGATTGTCTGGCATGAGGTTTTTTTTTTTTTTTTTTTTTTTTTTTTCAAAGACTGGCTTTTGGGAGCATACCAAAGGGTAATATCATAAGGGTCTCAAACTAATGTGTAATCCTCCAATTCAAGAAGTAAGTAGAAAAAAATCTGTCTTTAAATGGGGTGGGAAAGGATTCCTTGTCAGGCACAACAACATGGATGAAGCAGCTCTTGAGTGGTCTTGATTAAAAATGTCATGCATGGGATGACAGAAAGAGAAGACTGCAGACTTTATACTGTCTTTCAAAAAACTAAATAGGAGGAGACTGAACACTGTACATTGTAAAAAAAAAAAAAACAAAAAAAAACAAAAAAACAAAAAAACAATTGCATAGTTGCATTAAAGCAGACATAATTCAGAAAACGCTCGTATGGAAGAGGCTGGACGGGGAGGTGGGACTTGAGCAGCATCAGTGGCATGAATGATCAGCAGAGTGAGTGTGAGCTGTCAGATTAGAAATGTCAGATTATATTATACAGATTATAGCATCACAGTGACTTGTGATTGGCGATCATACGAGTCAGACGGTGGCCAATCAGATGATGGATGATGCATGTCTTCGGTGTTCTGCAAAGCCAACCTGAAAAATCTGAAAAAAAAAAAAAGATGAGTACTGTAGTTTACCAGAACATTTGCACAAAAAAGCCTCACTAGACAAAACTAGACAAGAAAAATATATTTCATATGAAAAACAGTGGGAAAAAATACAGTTCACATTAGGTGAAAACATAAACTTGAAGATGGTGGGAACCATGTGATGCTGGAGAGAAGGACAGTTTCATTTACTATTAGTGCTCCAAACTGAATTGTACAAGTCCATCACAGGGCTAAGACACACACACACACACACACACTCACTCACATAGACAAATGCTGCCACGCTCATGTTCACACCCTTTTTTCTTTTTCAAAATATGACCTGTGACCTCTGGCTTTCAGTTACACATTCATTATACAAAACACCGGGGACACAGTGTTTATGTGGAGTACACTGATGAGGTCAATCCAGGGAAAAGCCATTAACCCTCATTGACTGCCCTTATTAAATCTGCACCAATCACACAGGAGCAGAGGCAGATGAGTTAGATGGAAGATGTCTGTAATATTTTGAACACTGAGTTCACTGAAACACAGTATGTGTTTTGAATATTGGCTTATTCTATTTTCTGTTTCTAAGTACTGTGTTAAATCCGACCTAGCCTCATCGAAAAGACTTTAAAGTCCATTCAATCTGGTGCATTTGTTACCCTGCACTGAGAGATTACACCTGAACTTCTCAAGTAAAAAAAAAAAGTCTACCAGTCTATTTTATGTGTGAAAAGAGTTTATTTTCCCTTTTAACCTCAAATAAAACTATTCAGTAAGAAGCACAATAACAGGCGTCAACTTAACTTAAATTGTATGAAAATAGAATCCTTTTGAGAAAACAAAATGCAGATTCATACTTTTCTGAAAAATTTGTTGTGATATGTCTTTTTGTGGCTGGTTCATCTTATGCAGTCACTAACTGGAGTCTGTAGTTTAGCCGCCTTTTTGTTTACTGCGACATTACTAACAAACAGCATTACGCTCTTTGCCGTTCAGTGGCCATTTCCCCAGACAGGTACTCTTTCAGAGCCGGGCACCAGATGTGGTTTTCTACTCTGCTCATCACTTGTCATGATGTGATTATCTATTTGTTGCCCCGCTTCTGCTCCTTGCCAGATAATGTCGCTTTATTAAGGTCATGGTCGCAAATCCTCAATTTGCTGCCAAGAAAACGAAATAAACAATGTTTATCTTCAGGCCCATGAAGAGGGACAATCACAAGCTCTCTGACATCAAGTGCAATCTAATTCTAAAGAACAGACAATTTAGCTCTGCATCTGATTGGCCAAGGCAATTATGCCAATTCATAACGGTGGGGCTCAGACGGGCTCACTGCCAACACTGACAATATTCACACCAGATCTAACAAACTGATTCATGGCATTCTAACTGATCAGGTCAAAGCGATTGTTTTCCTTCCTCCCCTGCAGAAATGTGAAGAACTGCTTTGAATTTGTGGTTGTCTTTTTGTCAGATTTTTATGGCTATTGCGCCAAACCCATGATCAAAACCGGCAGGCTGTGTGTCTTTTTGTCTGTCCAGCATGGTGTGTCAGACAACACTGGTCTGACTTTGATGAAAGTTGGAGGGGTCACTCTGAGTAGCCTGATGGACGCGCTATGATGAAGGGGCAGTGAAGGTACCATTTACAGGTAAAAGCCTAAAGGGCTTCATGTTGTCAAGATGATGAAACTTGGAGGAATGCTTGTGGCATTTGGAAGGAACAATATGTTTCATTTGTTTTGACTGAACATTTAATTAAGAAGAAGGAGAAGAAGACTATATATCTTCAGTACATCTTAAATTGTTTGGTCTGAAAGGAGCATGTTGAAAAGAAAATCACAAAGTCTTGTTGTGAAGACACTGCTATATCGGAGAAATGAGAATATGTTCAGGCCAAGGTTGACCTAGTTTTGAATAAACTTCTCCAAACATACTTTATGAAACTGTAATTTTGCAAAACCTACTCCTGCCATACCTGCATGCACACATATGGTTGATTGCACAAAGACAGAGCAGCACTGCTTTACAGGTAACAAGTTTGCAGCAGTTTATTTGACCTTGTCATGCTGAAGTTTCACGCTCTCCTAACTGTCTAGCTCTATGGCCCCCAAAGCAGGTGCAATCCCATACCTGCTTAACCCTTCTCATTACAACAGCTTCAGAGGGCTCAAAGTGACAGCGTCATGCTGACAGGTTGTTATGCATAAGCCCTGCCAGCTTGCCTCAGAGGCATTCCACATGGGAAACCTGCACCACCTCTGGCATCTCTGCATTGCTAAGGTCCTTAGCGTAAATGGGGCAGATTTCCCTGACAGCAGGAGGGTCTTCCAGCGACTGCCAGTGCCCGCCGGCGTTAATCTGATGTGACAATCATCATTACAGAGTTGTGCATCAGGCTGAGTAGTAGGTTAGCGAGCAAAGGCCAGGGCTGTGGTGATCCCGTCCAGGGGGGAGTGACAGGCAGCGAGGCATTGTGGGAAGCAGCACCGGCCTCTCCAGAGCCAGAGGCGACAAACTCACCACAGCTGTTCCTGCCTGGATGATGATGCAGGCAGCCAATGTCCTGGGAAGCTTTCCCACATGTCCTCGACTGTCTCCCTGCATCTTCAGCAGCACTGCCTTTTCCCTTTTAGATTGTCTTCAGTGCTCAAGGCTGAGGAGACAAGGCAACAAAGATAGACACGTGATCAAAACTCAACAATTGAAAAGTACACTGACACTGGCATACAAGAGAAAATGTGCTTTCAGTTCAGCAGTTTGCTTTTGAGTCTTGGAGAATCTATTTATAAACTGGTGACTTCTGCTGCTGTTGGTACTGGCAAAATGCCATGATGTTCATTCCCTAAAACTCAAGGAGCAAATGTGAAAAGCAAGCATTTTGAAACTAATGTTTTTTTTGTTTTTTGTATAATTTTGAAGTGAGCCACTTGAGGTGGCAGTTGGGCCTGAAATAACTGTGGAGAAACATTCAAGGGCAACTGGGTATGTGTGGGTGCAGGTATGAATGTGTGTGTGTGTGTGTGTGCGCGCATGATTGTGTATGAGAGGGTCTGGCAGTCCTCCAGAAGTGTTTGTACGCACTGTATTCTGCTGGTTGCAGCATTATTTAGCCTGACATCAAACAAATCACGCCATCATTTGTCAAATAAAGTGATAACTTGAAGGGCCTGATAATTAGCATTATTAATTAATTCACAAAGCTTTCCACGGGATATTGTTCAGTTTAAATCTTTCATTGATCAAATAAGACGTCTTACCACACACACACACACACACACACACACACACACAAAAATAGGCGAGACACGGAGGTAGCCAAGTTTTTGTTTGTTTGTTTACGCCCAGTTGTTAATTTAATGGAAGATAACCTTTATTTGTCCGCTTGATTTACTGCCACTGCACAAAAAAATCAGCTCTCAAAATATCGCTCCCCGGACATTTTCACGACACATTTTTGAGGCTCCAACTAAACTGTCCGGCGAGCTGTCAGTTCACAGTGCATTGGCTTCATCTTCAGCGACTTCCCTGTTGGGTGGAGTTTACGGTTTTTAAGCACTTTGAAACCCAGAAGTGAAGTAGTATAGTTTTGCTCTTTTCATTAGTTTTTATTTTGATTTCGTTTTAATTTTATTTTCAATTCCGCTGCGTTTATTTGCCGCCCTGGCAAATTTTCCTCTCAAGAAAAAAACAAACAAACAAATAAATAAATAAATAAATAAAATAAAACGTCGTTGTTATAAATTCTGTCAAGATATAGCCACATGTGTTTACGGTAAGGGTTGTGGTTGGATGAGGGCTCACATATCAAACTTGCTCTACTGAATGTGCAACAGGTCGGCGAATTATCTGACCAATCACAGGGCTGCTGGGCCTTGTCCTCTTATGACATCATAAAGGCTATGTGACGCCTGTGTGTATAGGTGAGAGAAGACAGAGAGGGTCTCTGTTCACATCAAACACTCGAGCTTGATGCTGGATGCAAATATCCCAAGTGGATGAAATACTGACGGACATTGGACTGTTCTACTGCTGAACAATTTGATTTAGCCGCTGAAAGACTAAATCTGCTTATTTTATTTCTTTCCCTAAGCGTGGTCAGCGCAGGGAGATATACAAACCAGACACTGGAACACTGGAAGCTGCTAGTAATGAATTCACTAGAGACAGCTCAGTGGGGCTCTGACACCATCTCTCCTGACGCTTTCCCTTCATCCCAGGAGGTCATGGACAGCTATGGAAGTGCCAAGAAACTGCCCCCACCGTGGTGGAAATCTAAATCCATAATCAAAGGCACCAAGTCACTGGAGGCCAGGCACCCACTAGACAGCCTCCCACCCCTCACCAAGACCTTCCTGACAATGGCAAACCGTGGAGAGTCATTTTCAGGTGAGCACAAGTGCAATGATGAGAACCTACAGGACAGCAACAGTCACAAAAAGCCTCAGGGTGTGGTCAGTTCCTCTAGCAGAGAACTGCAAGTAAATCAGACCCGAGCCAAGTTGAAACGTACAAAAAAGGCTGAGAAGGACCGAAAGAAGACGGGGATGGAGGCAGGTGTGACCGCAGCAGTGACAGAACAAAGCACTCTCTGTGTTGATGACATGCGGGCTCCTGCACGTCTGCCCTCTCTGATGGCAGCTCCGAGAGCGAAGATGGAGCCTCTTCAAATGGACACACCTTTTGCTGCTGCACTGCCTGCAGACCGCCCTGTGCTCGGCAGCTCTGCGTTATCAGCGCACAACTCACACCAAGAAGACATGTTTGCCCCATTCTCAGCCTGTGATGCCATAAATTCTCCATGGGCTCCAAATGTGGATTTGATGAACCTGGACTCTGCCTTTGTGCCAGGGGACATTTCTCTTCAGGGACTCTTGGTACCCAGTCCACCTGCCTGGCCGAAGCCCGTTTGGCTTGTTAGAAGACAACATAGACGACTTCGTCCACTGTCTCAGAAATCTCTGCAAGAACTGATCCGTACCTGCCAGATTACAGGACCTAGAGCCACAGCATTTCCTGCATCCCATGTGCAAACATGCTTTTAATGCAGGATGGTGAAGGAGCGGTGGTACACGGCAGGAAGGTTCTCTCCAACACAATGATTCCCTCACTGATGGAGCAACACTCTGCTGAAGACTTTAATGCCAAGCCATGCCAAACATGTGCAAAATGACTGTAAATAGTGACTTGTGACTTTGAATAAACATAACCTTGAACTTGAATTTCAATGGCACTTTCATTTCATACATGTCCATTCCTCTCCATTTTAGTCTGTTTACACAAGAGTTTGCATGTCAGCAGTCTTGTATGAATCTTTTAGACCAAAAGGTCAGCAATAAAATGAAAACTTCAACTTGAATACTCTTGAATACAAACCTGATAATTCTCCCTGTAGCAAGATGTGTTACAGGAATCACAGTAAGTCTGTTACAGGAAAATGCACAGTACAATAATTTCTCGATTGTTTTTTACTCTTATGTATGGTATTTATTCTACAGAAGTTTTGCATAATAAATGTTATTCCAGTGGTAACATTAACTCTTAACATAATGTCAATGACAAAATAAAGTAAAGTAAAGTAAATGTGAAGTAAAACTAATTAACAGTAGGGAGGGGTGAGATACATCACAGCTCTCGTGCTGTTTGTTTCAAATTGCACTTCATACTATGCCCAGCAGGTGGGGCCATTCAGTTTTTTGATTTGCCTTATGGCTCCATTTTTTTTTTCTTTCTTGTATTTGCTGCTTGAGGTCACCAGTAGAGATGTGAGCTCAGTGCCCATACTGGTGCTATTGCTTTCTGTGATGTCATATTTTATCACGTGTTATATATCGTTTTTTATCTTTCAGCCTAAGCCAAAAGATCATGTAAGTATATAAAATTGTCATTTTGCAATTTAAACTTAGATATTTATGTGCTAGCCTTAGCTATTTTAAAAAGAACTTTTAACGCCTCCTTTTGGCCTGAAAAGCCACCATTCAGCTTCTCAGACAGTGTGGAAAAAGAAAACCCCAGTATTGAGGTCCAAAATGAAAGTTTGAGGCTATAAAAGTTAATATGTTATGTGAGGCTTATTCAGCGGCTCCCCAAACATTTCACTTCTCTCAAACCCTCGAGCCCAGACACAGGCTTTTAGTTTGAAATGTGTTAAATAAAAATAAAATATATCTCTTATAAAATTAAAATGAAAAACCCCAACATTACTTTGGTCTTTCTTTCTATAGTCTTTAAAAAAAGACACCTTTTTTGTGGTTCGGATTTTTTTTGTCAAGACTATATATTTGTTCCACAAAAGTATTCCAGTGCAGTCTTATGGACACAAGACATCAGTTTGAGTTCAACATAACTGCATTTGATGATGAGCCCATGGTATTGGCCTACACATATTTTTAGTGCTTTTAATTATTTACACGTTTAATTCAGGCTCCAGAATCAGTGCATCAGTGGTTAATATTTATATCTAGACATAAAAATCTTTTTAAGTGATTAACTGAATTCTCAGATGCACTTCTTAAACCTGTTAATACAAAATGAATGCAATGTTCACTGAAAGGGTCAGTTATTAATTCCATTTCATTATTTCAAATTTAAGATATAAATAAATGACTGAATTTATTCATGGATTTGTGATAAATGATGTAATGATGTAAAATTTAAGTGTAAGTAATCAGTTTATTAAAGTGTTTTCCTACACATTTTCCATCTCACAGTAAATTTCTCTGCTCCTGTAGTGTTTAATGTACAGTAGGAGCCACAGTTTAGTCTCAGCTCACTCTGTTAATTGGGCTGCATGCTGTCAATGTGCCAGCCAAAACAACTTGGACATCTTATATTGGACCTTTTTTTTTTTTTTTTTTTGCTTGTTTTTTTTTCTCCCACAAATTATTTCTCTGACCTTCTATTTTTTTTTTTTTAAATTTTGATTGTTATGCATCACAACACCAAGACAAATTCCTTGTATGTGCAAACTTACATGGCAATAAATCTGTACCTGAATGTGACTGATGTGGTTGATTTGTAAAAATGATTAGATTAATGAAAATTAAAGTGTACAAGTTTTACACTTTATACATCAGTTTACATTTTACAACCCTCTCTTTTCTCGTAAAAAATCTTTCATTTACCTGTTGAGAGAAATGCATACAAATTACAGACCTATATACAAACAAATACAGCTGTGATGTGTTATTGCCTCTTTGACAAACAAATCAATCATATCTCACACATTTTAATAGAAGGAGTTTTAGTGATAAGGACCATTGTGAAGAGATCAATCACACTGTCAGAGTCAGCAAAGTCTCAGAGGACACGGCTCATCTCCTCAAACAGTGAACTTCCACTACCAGGGCAGCAGATTGCAGGTTCCCTGTGACAGAGAAAGAGAAAAGCTTATAAGGTAATATAAAAATTGGGATATTTGGTTGCAATCCAATTTGCATGTAAACAACCATATTTTTCAAATAATGATGCAAAAATATAAATAATAGTGAAAAAAGACACCCATGGTTCAGTTTGTATTGTGGTTTTTGGCTCACGATTTTCGGTCTCTGGGTCAGTTCATTTTATACATCAGGGAGAAGAAAATATGCTCTGTATTTTTTCTCATTTGCAAAAATAAGCTTTTTCAGTCAGAGATTTCAGATAACAATTTGAAATCAACAAATATTCTTTCAAAGGCAAAAGTCTACTTACACTATTTAAAACAAACATAAAAATACTTCCAGTATGTTCATTAATTCATCAGCACAGTGTGTGGTTGTATGGCTCTAATACAGTGAGTGTGTTTATAACCCTGCACTGAAGGCTTAAGTATGAAAATTATACAGGAACATTGCAAATGTGGATCATTTCTTGTGTCCATCAAGCAACTTAAGGTCTCCATGTTTTCTCAAATTTATTCAGCCTTCCAGAAATTTCAAATCTTAATCCTTCTAAAAAGAGTATTTCACCAAGTTCTCTGAGCCACATTTCAAATGTAGGGACTAAATCGGACTTCCACATCTGCATTATCAATTTTTTGGTGAGTGTCATGCTGAAATATACAGCCAATTTATCTCTGGCAGCATCCAGCATCTGGTCATTTGAACAGCATAAGATGACCACAAAAGGATCCAGTTTCCTTTTTTTTTTCTTAAATGCACAGGGGGGGAAAAAATTATGGAAGACGAGTATGCTTAATTTAGACCATGTGAAATACTGATGGGTTTAAATTACAAGCCAGTGTTGATCCACAAGTCTGTTCAAATTCTAGGTTGTTCTGCTCTGCAGCGCCACCTGCAGTTACACACAACTGGTAGCTGCCTGATGCAACCACAAAAACTGAAGGAGGCGCCTTGGAGGATGAATGCTGCTCACTCATTTTCACTATTTCTCCCCTGTGGTTTGAATATTTGAACTGGAGAGATTTTGGTCACAAGTCCATGTCTCCAAACTTTGGCCTCCCTCCAAAAACATGCCCCCTCATCATCATCCAGTCTCCTTCAGGTGCCCCATATTGTAACCTGTGACCTGTTCCTCATCCCATTGGCTCCCAAACTGTTCCATATCAAAGACCCCCAAAGAGACATGCATTATACCCCACATATCTTTATTTAAGACTGCATCCTAGGAACCCATTTTTTAAAGATATGAATTAGCACAGAATTGCATTACTGTCTATGTATGAGTGGTACAGCCTGGAAGGAGTGAACCAAATGTTCAAAGTGTCATCCTTTCTCTCACTGTGCTGCCATCTAGTTTTGCGGGGGACCCCCTGGAATCAATTCAAGGGCCCCCTGGAGGCCCCCAGACCCCGCTGGATACCACTGCTACACCCACTACACTGCCTCTCCTGCTGGTGGGCTGTTCGTGCGTCTTAAGTGGTGTGTCACATGGAGAGGTGCCGTTTGCGCAGCTCCTCTCCCCTAATAGTCCACATTTGCCATGGAAACGCACCGCAAAACCCGGACCTCTGGACCAGCTAGATTTTAATTTGAATTTTTTTCCCTTAAAATTCTTTATCTCTGGGCAGGACTTTTGCGTGCGAAGATCTCTGCCGTCCCTGGATGAACCATGCGCTCGGTCTAACACATTATCACAGACTGTGCGGATTACTTCTGAGGAGAAACAGGTGAAAATTAAAGTTTTGGCAGCTCTGATCAGGTGCCGTTGCAATTAGACCGGACCCGTAGCCGCTGGACAGGACCAGAGAGCAGGGCACACACTGATCAAATATGCGCGTAATTGGAATACACTGGCGAGGTGTCCCTTGCATCCACACCGGGGTAACATTGTCGTGATGTTCAATACTTCGGGCATCGAACTCACTTTTAACAAGAAAGAGGATATTTCCGAAGTTATCAATGGCACGCTGCAGCTTTTGTACAACGTCCTCGTCACCATCAGCCCCACAACCATGTGGAACGAGTCGTGCGGGGAGCAGCTACAGGATTTTGGCCGGCCGGAGAAGATTATTATCGGGGTGATGCTGGCGATCATCACGGCGGTCACCGTGATGGGGAACACGCTGGTGGTGATCGCGGTGTGCGTGGTGAAGAAACTACGGCAACCTTCAAACTACCTTCTGGTGTCCTTAGCGGTGGCGGACCTGTCAGTGGCCATAGTTGTGATGCCGTTTGTAATAGTGACAGACCTGACCGGAGGCAAGTGGCTCTTTGGAGAGGTGTTCTGCAACATCTTCATCGGCATGGATGTAATGTGTTGCACTGCCTCCATCATGACCCTGTGTGTGATCAGCGTCGATAGGTAAGTTACCAAAGTTGGCAGCAAGAGCAGGCTGTCACATCTTTAAAAAATGACGCACATCTAAGTGCGTCTTGCGTTGTTTCCTTGTAAGAAATCCAGGGAAACGACGCGCGTCTGATTCTTTCATCCTCCAAGCCACTGATGTGCAATAAAGACAGGCTCAGATGAAGGAGATTGTGGTTAATGAGTTGCAATATACATAAGAGGTTTAAAATGATTTAAAATGAGCATTCAGGGCTTTATTAGAGCCTAACATTCCTGAGTGCAGATTCTGTAGGATTCCCTTAGAGCGTTTAAACAGCCACTGACTTAGAAAATTAATAAGCAGACTGTGATTAATTTACAGCACGCTTAATTAATTTGGTTGACCAGACCATGGGCATTCCTTTAGTGTTATGCATTCAGGTTCAGCGCCAATCGACCTCAGAGGTGTCGTGTGGCTTTACATGATTTACCATCGTCCCACATTACTCTACAAAGGACAGGCTCCCAGTTTGCTCAGGGACACACACACACACACACACACACACACACACACACACACACACACACACACACACACACACACACACACACACACCAGACACATGCACGGTTCATTAACAGCTGAAATCAGGGCAGAAGCAGCGGAACGCCATTTACATACTTACTTTACATACTGATTTGTCATCATAGAAGTGAAGCAGTTTACTGCTGAGGTAAATCAAGCGTGAACATTTGCCTCTCCATATTGTTCAGCTCATATGACAAAACACAAACAAGCAAAAGTGCTTCCATTCTGCTCCCTTGCTGTTAACATGGTGCATATCATAACGCATTAAGGCTGGAAATGGTTCAGTAAATGTTCATTTAAACAGGGCACTGACTAGGTTTTGCACAGCGGGGGCCACAGTGCTCCATCCAAATCTTTCATGGAACCCAACCCAGCCATTCCTAAATGCCAGTCAAACTGCTTATCTGTATACTCAAAATGGGGAAACCAAGGCTCTTGACCCTGAAGTCACTCCTCAAAATAACAGAGCTAAACTTGATAGCAGTCATTGGCCTGTTGAGTGTCCACAGGGGACAAATTGGATATCGACTCTCACTATCATTCCCACTGAAATAAAGTCAAGTGATCAATGTCACTGTTCCGCCTCAGTGATCACAATGAAGACAAAGACTCATCATCGAATTGATGATCAGATTATTCAGCCTCTTTGCCTAGGATTTATTACCTCAATACATTAAACCCACAAATTAGACATGCTGCCTGCTTGTGGATGCGGTGAACAACAGGGACTTAAGGATGCCTGAGGAGATAATGCTATTATGGGAGGAACCGGATCCCAGATAGGAGGCTGTGATACAGTGTGATCGCTCCAGTTGGCTGGGCAAACACGACATGATGACCTTGTTCAGGTATGAACAAGGATTTGGTTGTGGTAAAAGATTAAGGCTGAGGTAATGCAATACGCTCTGCAAACTCTTCCAAGGTGAGGTTAGAGGTCACATGTGGTTAGAGAAGATGGATGGGTGGTTCTCTGAGCACACTGTCAGTGCTCATTCACTCACCAGTGATGTCATGACCTGACCTTCTATATACTGGAGAGCATATGAGTCAGTATATGGGACCAGTTAAGCACATCTTCCATCATGACCCCAGCTGTTATGAAAGGAGGTCACCAGTTAGCTGACTTTAGCACAAATATATTGCTAACTAATGAAGACATGAATTAACAATGTCAAAGAGTAGTTGTCAAAATCATTTTAATGCATCTTTGTACCTGTGCAAATGTGTATGTGACAAATATTTGAATCTTTAATCTGGTCTCTCTTAAGAGCAGAGGAAAGCAAAAAAAAAAAAAAAAAAATCTAAATCTTTCTCTCTATATGTATGTGTATATATGTAAACACACATCTATCTGTCTATTTATCTATTTATCTATATGCATATACACACACATATACATGCATATGTATCACTCGTTCCAAGAGTCCTTAATGCATAATCCATTACTCTGGAAGCAAAGTAAGTGTAATGTCATGTATGGCATCCTAGAAAAATTGATTTTTCCTGATTGCTAATTGACTTAAGATGGATGTCTCTCCCTGTTATCCGGTGCAGGATAAGTGGTAGTGTGGCGAACTAGCTCTGTCGGGTCTGACAGCCATTCTCTGTGATTAGACATGTCAATTGCTCATAGCATATGCTCAGCAAGGGCTGAGGGACCCAGCTGTGAGCGGGCATGTCTGAAACGATAAAGTGGACGATTGAATTTGTTACCATAAAATCAAAGCGCGCACGCCCACCTAATCAAACTGGTCTAGAGTTTGTCGTCTCTGCATGGCTACCTGCTTTTTCTTGCTGGGCACCAGAACAAACAGAGCCTGGGAGAATTTAAAACTCAGTCAGAACATTTGATAAAGGAGTCTTATTTTGTGATTAACACTGAGGATTTCATTGCCACACGAGCTTTTCAGACCCACCATACAGACAATTCTGAATACCGCTGGCGCTGGGCTTCATGAAAACAGACTGACGTTAATTAAACAATCGAAAGCGTGTTTGGCATATGACTCACAACAGGAGTCATAGAGATATTCATTAGGGTGGGAATTGCCAATTATAGATAGGCTAAGCTTTATTCAACGCCCCCTCACGTTCCCAAGGACACACACTGTAAAATCAAGCTGTCTGCTTTGATAGTTGGCAGTGTTGCAGATGAGGCTCAACATTGATCAGATGTAGTATTCGGGGCCATATGGTCCCCTAGACTAGGTGCTGTACCACTGCGCTGGATATTGATTTTCTCCGCAAGAGCTCCTTTTAGAATCACAGGGGAGTTGTATGCCAATATGGACACTGTGGCGGTGGAAGAGCGGTCCCATGTGTAGAGGACAAGTGGATTAATATCCAGCCAGTGGCTCTGACAGGCTTTGACAGATGCCCAGAAAGACAGTGGTCACTCTGGTGGACCAAATTTTGACATTTGCTGTCTCGTTGGTCCACACGCAGACAGACCCCACTTTACAAAAGCATCATCTAAGCATTTCTGGTCGTTAAACAGGTGACATGCCTTCAACAGCAACAGGTTCAGTGTCTGTCTCAACAATTCAAGGGCCTTCAGGGACAAATCTGCATTTCCCAGGAATTTCTTCGTCTTCAGGGACTATTTTGCATGTATTTTGATTTGTACATTCACAAAATGGTGTTATTTATTGAATGAAGCCTTTTTTTGCTTTCCAGTGGCTAGTTTGAAAAGTGATTACATTACAAAGCTCCTTTGGTTTTTGCAGGCAGGTTCAGATTAGCCTCAGTTAAAGCATCACAACTGGCTTTCATCTTGTTTGGCATCATCACTACACGATGGCATATGTCCTTCCATGCAGGCAGGTTTGCACTGACACATTCTCTACTCTGCCTCCTCTCAGCGGGGTTTCATCTGCTCAATCAGGTGAATGAGTGCTCTCCGCCTTTCAAGCTGTATTCTGACTGTTATACATGTGAGAATTTGTCCTTTAAGTCATTGAAAAACATCGTCTCACCTATAAGGTACTCCTGCATGCATTCAAAACATCTCCCAGATTATAGTGCAGTGACAGTTCTCACCAATATAACAAGTTAACAGGCTGGTCTCTTTCTGTCCTACAGTCTGATTTACTTGGAAATGATTGAGGAATACACTCAGTGGTGTTGAAATTGGATGTACAGATGCTGATCTGTGGCTGTTAATGCCACGGATGTGGATTTCTGATTGTCTAAAGTGGAAAACATAGATTCCCATGCCTATTGCATGTCCAAAACAAGCAGCACTGCTCCTTAACAGGTATCCCAGCATGCTCTTTTGTTAAAGGCTCAGGCTTGCCCTCGTGCACTTCCCTAAAAAGTTACTTGCTCTCATGGCTGGAGTCAATTTTTAGCCGCGCCAAGTGTAATATGTTGTATCTTCAATAATTCAAAAGCGAATTATGAATGATGCATTAGCAAGAGGAAGTAAGGATATTCCTTTTCTATAGTTCCTCAGCCGTTTGAGAAAAAGGGAATGGAACGATTTGCTATTGCAAGCCACAGAGCCTCATTCAGCTTGCAAATCAAAAAGACATTGACTGATGCACAATGAACATGTGGATGAGGGATGGATCTGAGTCTGGCTTAAAATATACAGATGCTCCCTTGGCCTGGGATCAGGTGGACCAGTGTTCCTCTGTGATGAAGCCAGCAACCTATTTTAAACCTGTTTTTAGCATCTGATAGGCCCTGTCTCTTTGGCTGTCACCCCGAGCATGTTTCAAAGTGTTTTTCTGTCTTTAAGTTTTTTCATCTGGCCAGGTGAGAACAATGCAGAACTCAGGTGGCACCAAATAACTGTGCCTGGACGCCTGAAAAATGTGTCTCAGTTCTGTTCCAAAAAAAAAAAAAAAAAAAAAAAAAAAAGGCGGTGCACTTTGTTCGGAGTGTGAAAGTAATGAAAAGAAATAAAAGTAAAAACAAGGTTCCATGGGTAGGAGGAGACAGACGATAGTTAGCAGTTTCTCATGCTTGGAAGGCCCAGCGAAGTCTGGACTGATGCTCATATCCAAATATTTCTTCATGTTCATCTTAACTGGCAGGAAAATCAGAGATGGTTAGTTACAGCAAAAGAGCACAAACAAGGAGAGCAATGCATAGCGAAAGGCACATGGACAGGAAGCAGATTTGTTTGGAGCCAAACGGCTGCCAAAATCTCTAACCTGGCAACATTACAGCTTCGCAAACTCAGTCCAACAAACGAGTTGTGTGACCTTCCTCTACAAGCCCTGGTTCACTTGTAATTAAGCAATATAAACCTAGAAATACCAAATACAAAAATGCAAAAAGTAAATTTTATTACTTGTGCTCAGACCAGAGAAAGTGAATTGTAGGTGTGATTGCACCCCTAACCTTCTGCAGGGCATTTAAGGGAGAAAATCACACTAACAAGGACGCTTGGATGGTGCCGGGATTAGCCTTAGCCTCGCTGACTTCATTTGTGCCTTCAGATGTGTCAGTGATGAACCGAGCCCACACAGCCCCCAACCTCCCCCTGTCCTTTACATTTGATTATATTTTGTGAGCTCGGTGGGCAGGTTCATCCCAGGAGAGACAACACTTGCTTGGTGCAGATGGGAACATCCACCCGCAGCAGCAGACACAGATGACTTGACCTAGCTGACGCATCCTCAGGTAATATGATGTGACGCCTCGGCTCTACTCTCTCAGGCTCTATTCACTTCTGGCTTGTCGTCCACCTTGCCACAGTGCCCCGGCTTTGCTGAAATATGGAGGGCTGGACGTGTCTTGCAAAGCCACTGCTGTCAGATCAAAGGCAGCTTATGCTCGTGGAGGAGTAGTAAAACGGGACAAAAAGTGTGTTCTTGTAATATGCAAGAGGATGGAACACTAAAGTCTTGTTTGTTAACCAGCGTGCTACATCTTTAAGGGATCTGAGAAACATAGGGCACAAAAGACACATCCCAAACAAGGCATTCCCTATTTTCATCGTGTGAGGGGAAAAATGCTACCACTTGTCCCAGCCCTTCAGGAGGAGGTAAATTATTATAATTGAAATTAAAATCCCTCGGTGTTCATTCAGCTTGACTCTGTGCCACGCAAACCTGTTCTGTTTTCACAACAGATCTCACGTAAATTAGAGTATTTCACAACATGAATAAATGAAAATGCTGTGAAAAGACATTTGGCCAGTTAATCATTTAAAACTGACACTTAAACTGTTCGCTGCTTGTTCTGTCAAGCAGAGAGCAGCATTCTGTTTGGCAATCTGCTGTCATTACAGGAAAACATGCCGCAAAAGGCAAGTTCTCATGGTCATTTGACCACAGAGAATGGCAGTGAATGAACAAAAAAGAGAAAGACAGAAAATAATGGTAGTGGTTATGTGTTCCCAGACATCTGGAGGCTTTACAAGAAAAAAAAAATCTCTCTCAATCTCTCTCTTTTCTTTTTTTTCCTGAAAGAAACCATGGGAATGTAATATAATAATTTTCTGCTTTTGGTTTTTCATGCAAATTTGGCCATTTTCTTGTTTTTTGGCCATTTTATTTTTTGCTAATGTTCTGGCATTTTTTTGTTAATTTGCTCATCATCCTGTTTTTGAAAGAAATCAAGTGAATTTGCTCAGGTTTCCAAGGGTTTGTTGAGCTTTCAAACAAACAAACAAACAAACAAAAAAATCTTATTGGATGTGCATGCCCTATATTACCTGATCTGATTAGAGGGTCCCATGGCTCTGTCTCTTGACCTCATCAATTTATGAATTTTGTCTCAACACTCAGGGTCATGAAGTGTCCGGGTGGTTTCCTCTGGCTTCAGTCACCTCGCAACCAAGGTGACAAGATGCCTTCCCATTTGGAGTCATTTGTCTTAGGTTGTGATCTGAAAGCAACCCTTGTTTGATGCTTTGGACTCTTTCTTGTCATTATCCTACAGGACACACAGGCATGTACCACATTTACTGCAGATACACCATTTGGACAAAAGTATTGGGCCACCTACACGTTACACCCACAGGAGCTTTTCTGACATCCCATTCTACATCCATTGACATTAATATGGACTTGGTCCCCCGTTGCAGCTAGAACAGCTTCCACTCTTCTGGAAAGGCTTTCTACAAGATGTTGGAGTGTGTCTGTGGGAATTCTTGCCTGTTCATCCAGAAGAGCATTTGTGAGGTTAGACACTGATGTTGGACCAGAGGGCCTGGCTAAAAGTCTCCTTTCTAGTTCATCCCAAAGGTGTTGGATGGGGTTGAGGTCAGGGCTCTGTGCGGGCCAATCAGGTTCTTCCACACTAAATTCAGCCAGCCATGCCTTTATGGAGCTGCTTTGTGCACTGGGGCTCAGTCCTGCGGGGATAGAAAAGGGCCTTCCCCAAACTATTCCCACAAAACTGGAAGCAGAGAATTGTCCAAAATATCTTGGTGAGCTGAAGCATTAAGATTTCCCATCACTGGAACTAAGGGGCCAAGGCCACATAGCGTTATCCCTCCTCCACCAAACTTTACAGTTGGCACAATGCGATTCCTCCTGGCATTCGCCAAACCCAGACTTGTCCATCAGACTGCCACATAGAGAAGTGCGACTCGTCACTCCACTCCTCGATTTTATACACCTGTGGCAATGGGACTGAATGAAATACCTGAATTCAATGATTAACAGGTGTGGCCCAATACTTTTGTCCATATAGTGTATGTACCTTTCCAAACCCACACTACATATTTCTCCATTATGTTTGTGCACAGTTGGTATGCTATTTGCTATTGAAATGCAAACTCAAATACTGTGCATGTTGGCTCCTACCAGCTGCCACTTAAAGTGGGTCCACACCAAATAAGATTAGGTACCAAACAAACCAGAAAACACTGTGATGGTGCACTTATACAATGGAAAAGTATAATACTTAAAATTTCAAAATGCGTTTAAAGGGCATGGGGCATGAGTCAAGGCTCACTGATGCATCACATGGTCTGTTAAAGTGCATAATTCATTTTGCTAATTTGTGGGTTATCTTTCTGGAGAGCCATTTTTTATCCGACTTTCCAAACTAATCAGTGAGCTCTTGAGCCAGATGTAGTGATACATCAGATTTGAAGAGTAGCAGTTATACTGAGGAATCAAAGACCTGCATCAAAATTTCCCCAAAGAGATTCTGCAGCCAAAGTGCCATCACAAATAAAAATAGAGTGGATGGGCAGGGGGGTGTCACGGGGCAGATATTCTGAATAACTTGCACATCCCTCCTGTTGGGTAAAAAGCATCTTATCCCAATTTTGTTTTTCTTGAATCAAACTCACACATGGCGATTTAAGTCATTTTCATGAGCAAACATGGTGTTTAAGTCCATGAAAGCTGCTAAAAAATGCCTGTTTGTTTTGTAATTCCTCAATTTATAGTTTTCATCTGACAACGGCAATACTGGTGTGCTGCACTTTGCTGTGCAAGTTAAATAGAAATATGACATGGGGATGATGGATTAGTTACTAACCCATCAGAAGATAGAGATCAGATTTTTTTGTTTGTTTGTTTTTTTTTGGCCTGCCTCAAGCTTGTCACCCTCTTTCCCTGGTAATCTCTGGGGAAAGGAAAAGGAAAAGGCCAGATTGTTGACTGAGTTTGAAAATGGTGCTGGTAGCATGGCATAAATCATCTTGTGTGTTGTCATGACAAAGGTGGGGTCCATTATTCATCTAGAGTGAATAAAAGGAGAAAGAATGTTAAGCAAAGAGTGGGACATTAAGTGTCCTATTGATGGATCAGTTTCATGACACTAAATTACAAAGAGAGATAGATAGATAGATAGATAGATAGATAGATAGATAGATAGATAGATAAGTACTTCATCAATCCCTGTGGGGAAACTGCACACGCAACTTCCAATAGAAATCTGATTGAACATGCAGGGATTAGTTAATTACCTCATATTTCTATCACACACACATTAGCCCACCTCTGTGCATTGATCTTCTGCTCTGATCAGTGTTCACACTCACTTCTTAAACTCATCATCAAAGGCTACTGTGGGATGTTGTCCATAGTGTCAGTACAGCTGCACTCTCCCTGTTCAAGGTGAGCATTGACTGCTGTAGCTTTCTGGAAAATGTGGAAATCTTAAAGACTTTGGCCTTAATTTTGTGGCAAAACTTCTGTAATCCACAAAACGGAGGTTGGCTAGTATGAGCAGTGTACAGAACATACATTATGTAGTGCCTACCAAAATTACCCTTGAGCAAGGCACTAAACTGCAAACTCCAAACTTGGACACTGCACTTGTCAATCCTATTGCTTATCCATTTGTGTTTACCTAAAGGACATGGAGTATGTGAAAAGACATATTCTACTCATGTTATGCAACTTTGCAAATCAAACCACCCTCTTATAATTCAAATGTAATCTAGTGAGTCAACACTGTAAAAGCATTATTAAACTCATAGCAGCTGCAGACCTTTCCTCATGTGCGACATTTAAATGAATGCTTCATGCTTTGCGGAGTCTGGCACAGCAAGTGGTGAGAACATTTGGAGCAAAATCATTCACATGTCGCTGGTAGATCATTTGGTCCATAACAGCAAAGACTGTGTACAGATCTACATACTACATATTCTCTTGATCCAATGATCACCAATCTATTTTCTCTGGCTGATTCTCTCAATATCATAACAAAGCTTGGTCAAAGGTTTTCTGCCATTAGCACCTTAGATGTGAAAATATGAATTAAAAACTAAATAAATAGATAAAATATGGACAAGTTGGGAGCCCAAAAAAAGGAGCAAATTTGCCCGACTTTGCAAATATGCCTACAATTTGCTTTCAAGTCAAATGAGAAAGGTGAAACAGAGGACGCTGCGCAAGTGATATGTAGGGTATAGCAACGATTGATGATCATGTGGTCTGAGGTCTGCAGAGCAGTGGTGCGACCCATCATTATATTGGCTAATTTTATGTCCTGTCATCAGACCGTGATATACATGACCTTGCATAGCCTGTAACAACTCCAGAGAGCAAGCTAGGAAGAGTCAGTGGAGAAAGTAATCCAAGGCTTTAGGGAGGAAGGAAATCGGCTTAATTAACTGAGGAAATGTCACTCTATAATGTGCATTGAAAGAGGTACTCCAAACCTAAATCTCTGTGCAGCCATTTAATGCTGAATAGTAGGGTGTCTGGTCTTTGAGGGCAGGTGATGTCACCACCTGTTGTACTGTATGGGTGGTGACATCACCTGCCGCCAAAGACCAGACACCTTATTTTCCTTATTATATGACAGGTTTAATAGAGACTTTAGTTTAGTTACACTTAAAGGCACTTTTTTCCCCCACAGAAAATCATACCAGCATTGAGAAAAACGTACGGAGTGCTGATAGATTCCATCCATCACACCAACGACATCGTCCATCATCCCACCCCCTAATATCAGACCACTAGCATTTTTCAACTGCGCTCATAGTCATTATTGGTTTTTATTTTATGGCTTGCAGATTCATACATTCTCCAAAGTAAAATATGATTTTAATTAATTTGATGTAACAGAGGAAGCCAGGTTTATTAGGTGCATGGGATGAAGCATTTCAGCAAAAGCTCGCCTCTGTGTGTGTGTGTGTGTGTGTGTGTGTGTGTGTGTGTGTCAGTCTTGGTGCGCTGTGTGTGTCTGTGCGGCTGTGAGTATGCATGCAGAGGAACTTGGATGCTGTTTGAAACTGGGCATGTAAGCATGTGTAGTGTTGCTCTGTGCCACCTCTATAATGCAAAACCCCAGGCAACCTAAAAAGTACAAGTGCACCTATTTTTGGACACATTTCAGGTGAATTCATCCACTGCACAGTAACTTTTAGTTGTACACAAGTTATTGGAGAAAAATGAAAATTATTCCCTGGTAGTTTAAAGCATTATATGTTTCATGTATATTTCCTGTACAAACTAGTTGAAGTTGGCCCTGTCTAATTTAGAATGACTATTTGGCTTTAGAGAGACTACAGGTTCTCACTTTCTCTCTTTTGCTATAACACTTGCGTCTCATCTCACTCAATGTAGTGTGTGCTAAAGTGTTAGTGTGGAGCCGACTATCACTCAGTATAGTATGCCTAAGTATTAGCATGGCACCTATTACCAAAGGTTCGCATGGAGCACCGGAGCAAGTATGATTTTGGTGGTGTTCTCATCACTAATCGACTATGATAACTAATGGGATCATGGCAATAACTATGGTAATATATATATATATATATATATATATATATATATATAAATTCCACTAAGACTCAGACGGTCGATACTGTAATTTTAATGGCTAGATAATGTTTTTGCAGTATATGAATGACTGAACATTTTTCTAATGAAGACTGAATCACCACTGTAGAAGATTGATTTGTGTAAGGTGCTGTTGGCTTGCGTGTCGAGGCGCTCCACCCTCTCCTCCATCCATCCATCCGTCTATCCATTTTCCATGCCCACTTATTCCTAATCAGGATTGCAGCTGGAGCCTATCCCAGCATGCATCGGGCGGAAGGCACCGGTCCAGTCGCCCCTCCATTACAGGGCTTCTGCCCCGTCCTGTCAGGTGCAAATGAAAGCAAAAATGTCTTGCTTGAACAAGTTGGCATGCAACAGGCTGTCTGTATGAAGCAGCCCATCACAACAGAGTGATCAGGGCAAGTGGCAGAATTTTTCAAAGTGACTGAACTTATTTTATTTAATTTAATTTATTTTATTGTAATTTGGAGAGCATGCAGAGACAACTCACAGTTGTACATTTTAGTCAATGTCAAATACATTTGGTATTTCCCTAAATAAAAATCCATCAAAAATCAGTATTTGCACCTGTTGTTAATAATAAGAGTAGCAATAATTAAACTAATTGCAAGGAACTGGAATGATAGTTCTAATGGGAACGACCTTGTAAAACAAAATGGAATTATATATAGAAAGGAAGTCCTTATTTGGGGAAAAATGGGAAAAAGAGGTCAAGTACTGTATATGACATACAATATTTTGTAACTACCCTCCTGTAAGATGGTATAAACTAGTGTCTATGAAATAACGTGCTGCTGAAACACCTGAATCAGCGAAATTATGCCTCATAAAACTGACAGACCCTTAATTGATACACCCCAGCTGCTGATATTAAGCTTATTGCGATGTAGCACATTATCACTGGATTTATGTTACCTGTCATATGAACGTATTGATTCAGCCTCAACTCTGACATTTTACAAGCTCTTTGAAAGTCGCCTGCCATTAGAGCAAATCCTTGAAAGGTACAAATGTTGTGCAGAAACGTTGCCGCTTGTGAAGATAACGAGGCTGAGTAATTTTTCATCATTTTCTCTCCGTGCTCGCGGGTGAGATAAACAGCGGCAAAATTGCTTATATAATGAATATTCCTGTCATCAGTCATAGCTTTGTCTGGTGCACCAACAGGAACAGATTCCTCTTCTCTATCTGATGTTCTGATTCATGTTCAAAATCACATTACATTCAATTGAGTTCTTTGTCATGAAAAAGTTAATAATAATAACCACTGCTGAACTGATGAAACTGCTGTTTTTTGTGCTTTTACACATCAATTCTGACAAACTGTACCTCGATGTTGCCTCAGCATATTTTTCTCATTTGCACAAAGAAACATTTTGCAAGTTAATTTTTTTTTTTTTTTGATTGATTTATATTCTCAGTTGGCTTTCGAAAAAAAAAAAAAAAAAAAAAAAACACACACAAAACCTCTCTAGCCAAAGACACCCTATACAGATAAAAATAGTCTTCTAAAGGGCAGTACAAAATCCCTTAAATTCTGTTTCTGTTTTTGTCCTTCGGTGGAGAGGTGGGGGTGGAGAGCAAACACAGGCGAGGGAATGCATGGTAGCACAAATCAATGTGCAGTTGGCTTTTTCACATAGTATTTGTAGACCGGAGAGCCACTTGCGCATGATCTGGATGAGAGAGAAGCAGCACCTGTAAATGTTTGTTTCCTTGTTGAAACAAGGATGTTCAAATAGTGAGATGAGGCAGCCATTGGTCTATATAGATAACGGCAGGGAGAGGGGCATACCTTAACTGTCTCTATTTACACAGGGCAGAGTAATATATCAAATTTGATTACCTTTCAAAAAGGTCTTAATATGAAGGCTTTGTATCAAAAGGATATTCATCTATGGATTAAAAATCAAGATATTCATTTTCAAAATTGTGGATGCCACTATTTTCTAATGAATTCTGGTCTTTTACAGACTTGATCCTGATATTTTTATTAAATTTGCCCTAACCCAAGACATTTTTCCTCTTTCAAAAAGATATGCAGTATAGTGTTTATTATTATTATTATTATTATTATTTTTTATAATAAATATCTTTATTATATAGTGAATGTCTATGAGGAAATATTTCAAATATCTCCAGCTCTGGGGAATGTGATTTTGAATGCTTTGTGACCACGGCTGAATGTTTTATCCTGGAAATGTAATGTCAAACTGCAATTGGGAGACAAATGTTTTCTCTGCGAGTACATGTTGAAAACCCCATAATTCATATGATTTCTGAAAGTAATACTAGTATTTGTTTCTCTAGCTCTTGCAGGCTATGAGAGTCTGAGGTATTTTCTGGCTCCACAATAAAAGGTCAGTAAAAGACTGGGAGGGGGAATACAAAGAAGAGACCCCAACATTGGCCTTTATTTTACATGACACTATCTAATGACTGAGGAACAAATTGGATACAACTCCTCCTCACTGTCCTCTTGTGTTCGCAGAGCCTTGAAATGATAGCATGTAATGGGCTGCACATCTACTTCAGCCACACTAACTGCTGGCTAGATGCCGAAATGGGAGCGAGCGAGTCAGATCAAAAAAGGAGCATGGTCTCCGCGGTAACTAAAATTTCTCAAAGGTCAGAAGTAAAACCAGAGGAAGTAGAGAATTAGATTCCTCCCCCCAACATCTGAGACTTCCTCCAAGCTTATTTAGCTTCAGAGGTGTCCTTTGAGAGAAAGTGCACTCTGTGATAGAGCCGAGGGGAAGGTGACAAAGATGGAGGGGCTCTTTACACTCGCTCTCTCACACCATCATGACAGGAAAAAGAGAGGAAGATGGACTACACGGTGCATAATTATTCAGCTCCCACCAATAGACTTTATTCATTGTATAATGATGAGGAGAGAGTTAGCACGTTCATTAATATTTGAGCGAGTGTTTTAGGACCTTGCTAAATGAGTTTGTGGATTCAGAGCTGTTAGTGGGATGCGCCCACGGCAGTAGACGTGTGTCACAGTGCGTTTCACCAGCACACATTGCTTTTACCTTGTATATCTCTCTGAGGGACATATGGACATGTTTACTTGGTAAATAAAAATGGCCACTGAGGCTTTGCAGTTGTTGCACAAATCCAGTAACCCATCTGGCACCAGCTTACAGGTGCACTTTGTATTAAATGACCAACAGAGGTTCCTGTAAGACTGTTTTACGGTGGATGTTGATCTGTTCAGTAGTGTCAGAGTAAGCACAAGTGTATATGGTCTAATAAAGTGCAATTGATTCCTAATTTAGTGCACAATGTCACCAAAATCACCAAATGAGATGGTCAGGCGATCAGGCTGAGGCTGCACTAACTGAGCACAGGGAGGATAAAACTGCCGAACTGTGCTAGTACAAAAAAATAAAAATAAATAAAAAAATAAATAAATAAAAGCCTCTTTGTGCCTGTCCTAGTCATGCAAACGAAAACTTATCAGATTTTTATATTGTAGGCCATGCAAATAAAGACCAATTCACTAACACCAGCTCCTCCAAATTTCTGCTGCACATGTAAGCTCCTTTGAAATGCGGTTGTTTCTTTTTTTTTCCATTCTTTTATCCTTTCCTTTTTATTGTATTATGTTCCTCGGTTTGTCAATTTAAATAAAAGATCCTGATAAACCTCCCTAAAAAAAGGAAAAAAAAAAATACAGAAAACAGCAGAGAAGAGTCTAATTGTAAATAGGCTTTAGGGTATAAGAGTGCCAGCCTTGGTGAATTAGTCTTACAGTGGAAGCATGTTATTTACGCTTGCAATTGGTGATAAAGGCTTCTTCTTGCCGTGCAGTACTCTTTTCAAAGGCTTGTTTGTGCTACAACCTGATTTGCATAAATGTGAACAGGCTAATACAAAAACTCGGCGCTCTTAGCTCAAGTGAAAGCGTGCAATTCGTTGTCAGTGCAGTGGTAGTGAATGTGAACCTGTGAGCTGTAGCTTGTGAAGAGTCAGCCCAGTTAACCTGTTATCTTGCCAGCAGCTAATTTGGCAAAGCAATCAAAGTTAATGTTAACATGAGAATACTAGGCACTAGTGACACCAGATTCTATTAGATATAAATATGCTAAAAAGCTAGCTGCCATTTTCTAAACACAAAATAGATTGGATTTAAAACGCCCCCTCAAAGACCTCATGACCTCAGTCAGTTTCAAAACTCTTCCTGAAAAAAGCTTATCTCACAAAGTGGTGTGTGATTATTCCAGTCATGGACTAGTGGAATAATCTGGCACAACCAGATTGCCTGCTGTCTGTATACTCTCAATTTCCTGCTGTAGCTAAAGCGATGGCCCCAGCCCCAGTGTCCGCACTTGCAGACTCACACACTTTGACAGGCGTTTCTGGTAAATCTGCACGGGTTCAGGCCTGTCCCGCTGTGAAATCGGCGAGTGCGCGAGGGCTCTTTCACAGAGTTTTGGAGCGCTTCATGGACACTTTCTGAAAGTCCACAATCCTGCAGACTAAGCATCCATCCACAGTCCATTGCGGTGTGACGTTCAAATGGGAATGAGTGGGGATGGGAAATCCCATTGTAGGATTAATTGGATTAACAACTACCTTCATGCAAAGGAGAAATCATGGTACTTCCTCTGAATTTAGTTTAGATTTTTTTCCCTTGTCTATCTGTCTGTCTAGTTTTTAAGAATATTATCAAATCAAAATAGACATTTGATCAGCCACACAGAATTTCTTCAAAAATGTACAGCAGACCTCCAGTCCCTATACAAAGAGAATGTGATTATCTTTTAGGCGTATAGAGACTTTATCAATTAAGTGAAACTTATGGCTAAATAAAGACAGACTTATACATAAAAAAGAAAGGAGCTGCTGCAAGTATGAACAGTTCAGTGGGAATTGACACACAGTTTTTTTTTTTTTTTTTTCATATTGGGAACTGTTTTCATCTTACTTGATCCCCCACCACTATTTTGTGTAAAGGGAGGGAACAGCAAACAGACTGCAGATCGAGTAGCAACAGCTGGTGTGGTCATTGGGATAATGTAATGTTACAATGTGCACTCTCTCATACTTCCACCTCTTCAAGCCCTTTGCACTCCCAGACACTTACACATTTATGCTGATTACGCTGGAAATGTCAGTTAAAATCTGTGAGGGTTCAGTGCTCAGGGCTCAGGCCGCGGTCACACCAGGATAAACGAGAGCGGTGTTTTAAATTCATTTCAGTGAGATCGCTGCAAGAAGTGGAATCAGAGCAGTTTGCATCAGGCGGGCAATATGAATTTGCGCCTCAGCTTCACCTAGAGTTCAGATTTGGTGATCTTTGACCGGCAAATTTGTGCCTATTGTATAATCTATTTTGCACGGGCATGCAAAGAAATTGCGTTCTGCCTCTTTTCAGTTTGTCTTCAGCTTGAAAGGTGGACATTGGGAATGGGTCAGTGATTTAGTAGCAATCGCTGCACTGTGTGTCGTTACACCCGTTGCACTGGGTGAGACTCATTTTGATTGGGATTGTGATTGGTGGGGATACTCATACACCACTGAGCTGTTTCAGCAAGAGTTTTGAAAATGAGCCTAGTCATGAAATAGCCTAGTTCCAACTTAGAAACAGCACAGAAATTAGCTGTGTCTATTTATTGCAATCCTGCTGAGATTGCCCAGCTGTATATTTGGAAACAGACGGCTGTTCACAGCCACTGTTGCCTGAGAAGAAGGAAGACCTCCAGCATGGCTGCCAGAGGGGTGTCATGTCACTGTAGTTAGTGAAGTGTAGATAGTATGAGGGATTCACTTTACCTGCACAAACTGTCACCTGGGATTGTCATGTACAGCATCGTAGCCGCTGTTTTGTTTTTGTTACTGCATTGCTTATACTGTGTTGCTGTTAAGCATACATTTTTCATTGTTTTTGTCTGTTCTATCCTGGTTTCTGGAGCTTGTGGGATCTTCAGTGTGTTGCTCAAGGACACGCTCACAAGGATGTACATACTGACTGTTGGAGGAAGGGAGACGATCCATTCATCACTTAGGCAGTAATAGCTGCCCATCATCTCTACCGGTGTGAGACCCAGTAAACCTGATAGACGCAGGTGGTTTGTTACTCTGCCGAGGCCATAAAACATCCATGCTGACTGCTTTACAGCAATTAGGGGGAAGTAATAGAGACATAAAAGTGTCAGTGCTTTAGGACAGAGGAACATAAACAGGCCTTCCAGGTATATCCTTCAAATTGACATACTTGATGGAGAAGTACCTGTCCATTATTTATGAGAATGAACAAATATATTGTGTATTAGAAACTGACATGCTCACTATTTTCAAAAAAAGCTTTCGCAAAGCCCTTACTCTTACAAAATAATTTACAACTGCAATTAACAAAGCATGCAGTTTTTAAAGGAAAGCTGCTAATGGATGTCCTCAGAGGACAAATAATCTTTTTAAAAAGCTGGATCCTCCATACTGGAGAAATTGAATGAATTCCTTTCCAAAACAGTGTTTTATAAATAAGCATTCATATGTCCTGAATTGTTGCTGCGCGCTGGATGTGTGTCAGCTTGTTCTCTGAAACACTCAGCTGACAAGGTGTCTTTACCATTGTTACCAAGAAAGTTTTCCATGTGTCAGACTTGATGAATGACATTTTCCTGATTTGAAATACAAAAGTAAATTAAGATTCTGCCAGGCAGCAGACAGTAAATGAAACACTTAGCCATGGAGTTTTTAATAAACCTGAGGACCTGTCACAGAGGATGGTGCAGGGGCACCCAAGTGCAGAGACTGGAGGCTAGAGGCTAATAATGTCCTTACTTGGAGTTTGTAGGTCAGATGCAGTAGACAAGGCTTGCACAGACACCCACTAACACAGAGCTGACTGGAGTGAGCAAAAGACTGGAGGACACTACAGCCAGCATGGCTGACTGGCAAAACAGGAAACAAACAAAAAGACTAACAACACAAGAAAACTGGCTGATAGAAAGCAAAAAAAAAACAAAAAACAAAAAAAAAACGGAACTCGAGCAACGAGCAGCTGAAGAATCGACATGAGTCAACAACCTGGCAGAAAACAACGGTAGCTGACTGATATAAATACTACAAGCCTAATGAGAAAAGTGGCAACAGGTGTGTAGCTTAACAGGGAGGCGAGCAGATGATTGGATGACAGGCAGGTGTGGCAGATGGAAGCTGCATGGATGAGGGCAGAGCGGAAAAAGCACAGACGGTTGACTCAGGGGCCACTTACATCAGCACTTCTTGAAAAAATACGACCACTTGGCCCACCTCGGTCCACCTCGGCCCCGCCACTTCATTGTGTCGGGCGTAATTTTCTCCTGCCAGTGAAAATATATAAGGTTAAGTTGTGGAACGTTGTCACCAATGTTGTGGAACACCGACTGTCATTCTGCAGATCTCTGAAAACCAGATCTTTAACGTCTCCTGTGTGAAACACAGGCCTGTGAACAGCTGAGACAGTAAAAGTTTTGGTGCACAACTGTCTTTCGTGTCATGTATGAAAGGGATGTGAAATTATACACATTATAACAGAATTATAGCACAGTATGAATAGCTAACATCTGCTTTGTGCATGAGCTCGACCACGGGCAGCT